>NC_089316.1:10033381-10095881 GCF_036669915.1 Pocillopora verrucosa | reverse complement strand
TCGTGGTGTAAACACCTTGTGCCTAATACAGCTGTGAATATATGTGAGAGTTAACTAATCCATGTTTTTATGAACATTTTACTTTTCAGTAGTGCATTAGATTTTATATGTCATGGTTTAAAATTAGCTTCATTATAAAATTTTTTTAAGTGATTTGAGTCGTTTTCTCTTTGTTTGAAGTAGAGATTATTATATGTCTGAAGGAAACCAAAATAGTTTTCAGATAGAACTAGAATTGGAAAGACTTCTGTGTAACCTCATAATATTCTGAAACAAGGCTGTAGTCAGAAAGACAATCTGTTGTCTTCATAATTTTTTTTTTTTTATCCCTATTGAAGGGTGCGGAAATATTGCCAGCATCAACCTAGCATGAAACCTCTCTTGCCATCACCATTTTTGACATCAATTTTACACTTGATCAATGGATTTTAGTTTAATTTATTTATTGGTATGTGAAAACAGTGCCAGTGCCATTTCATACAGTGCCTTTCATACTTGCTTTCATTTGGAATAGCTGTAACTATCTTCTGATCCGCAGATTCTTTTACGCATGTGTGTACCTGTTTTGATCAACATGAGTGTTGGACTTAAAAGTTGATGTAGACACTTGCTTTCTGAGTTAGGACTTAGTTTTGAGCATTTTGTTATATGAACTTTTTTTGCTTGCTTTGTATACAGCTCAAGACTTTTTGAAGGCTTTCTATACAACCAATTACTGTATTTAATTTAATTAATTTAGTATATTTTTATGGGCAAGATTGGACTCTCACCTCTTTTAATTGCCAAAATGTCTTTTTTTACTGTTTACTCTGGCAATCTACTCAAACATTGTAAACACTGGCATTGTAAGGTCAATTGTTCTGGAGTGGATTGTCTCAGAATACTTTGCACCCAAATATCAGTATGAACATTCTCCACTCTGTTTTCTATGCATTTGTGACTGCGAAAGACAAAACTGATGGTAGCGGAAAACCGTTCAAATGATAAAAATGCATGGATGACGAATGGTTAAAGAACAGTCCTTGAAGTGTTCAAACAGTTGCCTATCTGTTCGAACAAGTGAATAAATTATTTGAATAGTTTGCTTAGCCGTTTGAACGGAGGAGTAAAACAGATAATGTCAAACACATGGGCAAGCTGTTTAAATGGATGAAAATATTATCAATCCGTACAATTGGTTTTACTAATCATACAGATGAATAAATTTCTTAAATGGTTTGTGAAACTGTTCCGAGTACATGGCCTGATCATGGAACGGGCAATGTTGCTGTGTATTGTTTTCATTTCATTAGTCATTGTTATCAATTTCAAGGCCTTTATTCTCACAATCAAAAAAGGAGATTATTTCAATTTCTCATCAATTTAAAATGATAGCTGAGTTAATTTTTTGTCATACGATTTAGTCACATAGATTTGGGCTTTAACGTTTCAACTGCTGTTGAGAAACGATGAGTGCATTTTCTCCTTTTAAACAGATGAATAGAAGGGATGTCAAACTGTTTGAATGGATGGTGCAATTCTCTGCACTGACACTTCTAGTTTGCAAACAGATGCTAAAACTGTTTGAACAGATGTCGCAATACTTTGAAAGGATGCTAATGTATTTCAAACGGATTTGCAAACCATTCAAACAGATTGTTGAATGCTTTGAACAGATTTTTTTGAGGCGTTCGAAGGAATAAGGAACAGGTAATGAACGTTTTACCCGTTTGAACAGGTGACCGATAGTGTCTGTTTTGCCTTTCATGATCACATTTACAAAGAGAAATTGTTTAACGATCAAGAGCTTCTTAAGGTGGTGATATTTTCCTCTCTTCTCGCAAATTTAATGTGTGATTCAAGGGTGATATCATGGGGAGAAATTAGATACTAATCACTGGAAAGGGTCATAGGGTTAACCTTGCCGTATGGTAAACAAAATTTTACCCTTTCTTGTCTTGTCAGCTTTTAATTATAGCATTGTCAACCAGTTATTGTTGATGAAATAAATTTGAGGAAAATGTTCAGCACTGAAAATTCAATGTTTAATTTTTAGAAAAATGCAAAGGGTCTAGTTTTGTTCGACAAGATCTGTGAGAAGATTGAAGTTGCTGAGAAGGACTACTTTGGTTTGCGGTACATTGATGAAAAAGATGGACAGGTACTTTACATGGTTTTTTGTTTTTTTTTTTTGTTTTTTTAACCCTTTTACTCCTGGGAATGAGCCAAAAGAAATTTCTTATCACAGTGTCATTGCATTTCCACACAGATAGATGACAAGATCAAAAAAATATATATCGAAGATGGGTTAAAATGCAAGACTGCTATCTCATACTTAAAATTTCCTAAGTATGTATCTCATGAAGTTCCCAGAAACCTAATTGAAAAAATTCTTAACATAGCATTGATTTGTGAATCAAAACCTGTTACTGGCAATTTATGAATTCAAGTGCACTTAAAACTGGGAATTGGCTACTTTGTATTATTCCTTTATGATATTGTAATAATTGTACCGCTTTTCATCAGTACTTATAGTGGTAAAATAGGGTGAAACAGAAAATAGTTAGCTGGCCAGCTGCTAGTCCTGGATTGTACCATAGATTTATACGTATGAATCATCTCTAACACCTTCTACCCTTGATGTACTTGAATTAATAATTATACCCATTGATATTTATACCAGTACAATCTTTTCTTGGTTGTAGTACAACTGGCTTGATCCACTCAGACCAATTAAGAAACAATTGAAACATGGTAAGGCTTGTACAGTATCATTTTACTCTTTGTAACTAAATTTGTTACCCTCCCTATGATTTTAGGGACAAAGGTGATGGCATGCTCACAACATGCTTCCACTTGTAAACAAAAGAAACAGGGTATACCATGCTTGCTGAGCACGTGAGAGCACACTTTAATCAGCTTATATGCTTTTAGAACACACTACAAACAATAGAGCGTTTGCCGTTGAACAGTAAAGCATGAGCAGGCAAACATGCACAGTGTGTGTGAGCAGATACAGCACACTAGTGTGTAACTTATTAGACACACTATGTGTGTTGTGTTGGCGTGTTGTGAGCGTGTTATCACCTTTGACGCAGAAATCATATGCTGGGTTACATTTTATGTTAAAAATCTTTTCTGACAGTGTGTTTAAAAAATGCATGTGGTTATATCTTAGAGCCATACCATTTCTACTTTGCTGTCAAGTTTTATCCACCAAACCCAACTGCCCTTGTGGAAGACATCACCAGGTAAATAAATGTGAACTCTCAAGATCTGTGGAAGTGATAGTTATTTCTCCCCCTTTGCTACTACACGATTCCTCAAGTAAATTAGCTACAAGATAAAAAGATAAAAACTTCTTCCTGATAAATATTCCGTTTTCTCATTAACTGTTTGCTAGAAAATGTGGGGATATCTTAGGGAGAAGTTGCATGTTAGTTATTTCTGGGATATGAAGGGCTAATCGAATCTCCTTTTCTACAAATACCTAGAAATAATATTGTGCGATGTTAAATGTACTTCTTATTTATTTATTTATTTTTTAATTTTATCTCGTTTCACTTTATTTTTTGACTGCTAGTAGAATAATCAGAAGGAACGTTTAATTTAAGAGAATTAGGCTTTGAATACTTTTGATCGATCAGTTTTTTTTTTTTTTGACTAAAACGAAAATGTAGGAATTAGTTAAGTTTTAGTGGTTAAGTTTGATTATTAACCTTCATGTAGTTTTCAGCAAAGCTGTAAGTTATTCTGGTGTGGAAATGTATCTTTGTCATTTATTATTTATTATTATTTATTATTTATCATTTATTATTATTTATCCTTGAAGTTCATTTTTTTCCTTCTTATTGTTACTATTTTGTTTTATTTAAATTAGGTACTTAATGGTTTTACAACTGAGAGAGGATCTTCTGAAAGGAAGGTGAGTAGTTTATATGCAGTGTGAAATGTTTTAGAAAGAGAAACTATATGAAGTGTAATTTTCCATCTGTTGAAAATTAAGACAACTATAAGTTATAAAATTAGATAAATTATGTTTTGACCTGAGCACTATAAACAAACTGATCCTCACAAATTAATTGCAAGTAAAGAAACTGCAGAAAAGAACTTTGAATAATGTTTGGAAAGGACAGGTGTTCAGCCAGTTCTCCCAGACACAAGTAGGGCATGGCCATCCACCTAAAAAGACTCCTGTTGGGCGTGAGGAAAATTTTTAGGAGGAAGTTGATCATTAAAAGCAAAATAGTTAAAACAGGTTGTCAGAAGTAGAGAAGTGACTTGAAATGAGCTACACTTATCAGCCAAAAAATGTTGATTCTTTTTTTTTTCTTGTAGAATACAGTGTTCCATCCCTATTCATGCCCTTCTTGGATCCTTTGTTGTGCAAGGTGAGCTGCAATTGTTAATAACCCTCCATGATATCACTTTAGAACATTAGCACATTCCTAAAGTTTGAAGTTTTACTATTAACCAGAAAAAGGTTGCCTGGAATGTCACTCACAAGACTAAGTCCACTTTGTTTATCATGGGCATTTGAAAAACACAAAACAAAAAGAAGAAAAAAAACAAAACAAGACAAAATTGACAAACACATACCTGTTTTTCATGATCTAAGGTTACATTGGATTAGAAATTTGCATGAAGTACTCTTTGGCCTGATTTCTCTTTGAAACTGTAGTTGTTCATGTTTTAAGCCTCAAGATTTTGCCTGAAACTCCAAATTTGTTGCATCAACATTTTGGCTTTTGAAAAGACAAATTTTGTTTGTGAAAGAATATTTCACTCCCTTTATTTAATATTATTATTATTCAGTGTCCACATTCAAGAATTCAAATGAATTAATTGTAAAGCTCAATCAGTATTTCATACTTGCTTTTGTAGCGGAAGTTGGAGACTATGATCATGATGAACATGGTGATGGTGCAGGGTATCTTTCAGAGTTCAAATTCTGCCCAAAACAGGTAGTTAGATGAAAAAAATGTTACTAGCTAAGATCATTATTCATCCATCAAATTTACGAACAGGGAAGTGCTTGTTCACCAAGTGGAGAAGTTTGTTTTTTATTTATTTATTTGTACTTTGAACCTTCTGTCAGAAAATGATGTGACTTCTTGTTTTGAGTAGTCTTGTTACCTGTTTGCTGGATATTGCATGGATATTACAGGTAGAAGTTTCATGCTTATTACTCTTGTGAGTTAAAGGGTTGATTTGAATTGTTTTTCTAGCCAGATGAGATGCTGCAGAAAGTACACCAGTTTCACGCTAAACACAGGTACTGTATTCATGTCTTGTACACAATGTATGATCTCTGATTTCAAGTGAACCTGCTTACACAGTTACTCTAAGCTGGAAAATATTTTACTGGCCGTTGCATGTAATTTTCTTATTAACATTTTTGAAAACAATGTTTTTTGTTCACAGAATGATTTCTAGTACAATGCACCTTGGTTTTAGACTTTATTTAGTACATTTATCTGTCCACAAATAAATAAAATATTGCACATCTTAAAAGAAAAAAAAATTGTTTTACTAAATATTCCGCAGAATGATCTCTTTACATTTCCTATGATTCAAATAAGAAATGCTTGTTTAACAGTCAAAAGCTTACTTAGATGCTAAAATGCTAAATATTGAAGTCAGTAGTGATACTATGTAGAGAAATTATATGCTGATCACTCCTGGGAGACATCCAAAAGTGGCTGTTAAATGTTATTGTCTATTTTTGTCCTGCAGAGGAATGACACCAGAGGATGCAGAATTGCAGTATCTGGATAATGCAAGGAAACTCCCCCTGTATGGAATCGACCTTCATCAGGCTGCAGTATGTGCCTTTCCTCTGTAACAGTTCTTAACCCTTTACACCATAACATCAGTGTGCATATTCTTCACACCATTCTCCTTATATTTCCTATGGTATTGAGAAGGAGAATTTGTTGAACAATCAGGAGCTTCTTAAATGAGAGATCTTTTCCTTTATTCTCTTTACCTTTATGTATGATTCAAGAGTGCTACTTTAGGGAGAAATAAGAAGTTAGTCACTCTTAGTAATTAAAGGGTTAAGGCAGGCTAAGAATGGGCAATGCCATTTTGAGCATCTAAAAGCCAAATTCCTCTTTAGGAACAGTTACATGTGATGCAAGAAAAACGAAAAAATTGGAAAGTCTAAAACATTGCATGGTGATGTTTATGTCAAAATCCATTTTCTAATCAGTGCATGCATGTGTTGTTATTTATAAAATTATCAGTTTGTGTTTGATTACTTGTAAAAGGAAGATCTTTATTTTTATTGTGTATTTCTGTGTAACTTGCCACAGGATGCTGAAGGGCAGCCAGTAATTATTGGAGTGTCAGCTTGGGGCATTCATATCTTCCACAACAACAGACTGATTAACAAGTTTGTTTGGTGAGTAGAAATGTTACAGTTGAGATTAGAAATTTTCACTTGAGCTTCATTTATTTTGGCAATAATTTCAGCTGACAGTTTGTTAAAATTAAGTTTTATTCCTGTTCTGACAAGAACCTGCCTCTATTTACCATATGGTGTGACATGTTTGTCTGTTCTGTTTTACTTTTTTTATTGATCTGGTTAGTCTTTTCATTCTTTTTCATTAATACTTTTTCCTCTATTTATCATTTTTGTGCATTCTCTTCTTTTTTTGTTATTTCAGGCCAAAGATTGTGAAAATTGCTTTCAAAAAGAAGAAGTTTACCCTAACAATCAGGGCAGCTAGTGAGGTATATATTTACTCGTTTGCCATGTATTATTCTGTTTCCGATTAGCGCCAGACTGTGTTATGTGACACATGACTAATAAAATTTGAAATGAAGGCAGACACGTAATAAGTGCAGACAAAATATGCATAGGTGCAGTTTAAATAATTCAAGTTAAAACAAATTTCGGTCAAGCTCTTACATGTGGTGCAAGAGAAAGTTTACAATACAAGTATTATCTTCATATCCAATGAAGCTTCTGTAGGATGTGCACAATTGCTTTCTTAACATTTTAACTCTCAATGTCTGATTGTTAGTACTCCTCTCTAGCTGCTACACATTAACCTAGTAAGTTAGTCAGGAGATTTTGCTATTAGATCAAGATAACTTCTTACATGTACCTGATAAGTTTCTTTTTTCTTTTTTCTTTTTTTATTTGTTACTTTGAACCAAAGTCAGAAATGACCTGAATTTTTATTTGCCTTTTGTGGTTGTTTGTCTCTTACAGAGTGATTACTATGCAGCAACAGTGCTGAGTTTTAAACTGGGAAGCTTAAGAGCTACAAAGCGACTTTGGAAGGTTGGAGTTGAGCACCATTCATTCTTCCGGCTGTCACAGGCTGATCTTCCACCTAAAGATGTGGGATTTATCAAGCTAGGCTCCAAGTTCAGATACAGGTGTGCTCAGTGAACATAAAATATGCAGTCTCTACTGCGAATTTAATGGGAATTTATTCATGGACTTTCCACAAGGTGGCTCTTCTTGTCCACTGTTTCCAGCTTGAATTGGAATTTTGAATGTTGGTTTTTGTGGAGGGAGGAACACCAGGAGACCCAGAGGAAAAATACTAGGAGCAAGGATGAGAACCAACAGTCAACTCTTACCTCTATGTGACACTAGGTCTGAGATCGAACTCAGGCCCAAGGGCCATCCCTACTCTCCTTCTCCATTGTATAAATTATGAAAAAAGCAAAAAAAAGAGAAAAAGAGACTGATGCTTCACTGTCATGTGACTGCGGCTTGCCCTGTCCCCCCTCTCCCCTCCTTCTCTTAACCCTTTAACTCCCACGAGTGACCAAGACAGAATTTCTCCTTACAATATGAATACAATGTCAACCAGATAAGTGATGAGAATAAAGAAAAATGATGAGGCTGGGGTTTCATCATCAGCTGGGTCACTGGTTGACATCCCCATTTGTGATTTATTGGCAGACAGCTTGTAGCCTTAGTGCAATCATGATTGTGCTTCTAACGTGCTAGTTATCCAAGTCAACCAAATTGGAGAGTAACAGTTAGGAGTAATAATGTAACATAAACTGAAGCAGACTCAACATACTGGAATATCCCTCTGTAAGAGTCTAAACCTCCAAAAGTTGCCAAGGAGGCCAGACCACCTTTGAAAGAGGAGGCCTTCCAGATTATCTAAAATACTCTCCTGCAGATCTTGACTCTCCATTGGTACCACATTGCATTAAAACCACTGATGAGGCCATTTGATTTTCGAAGAGTTTTTTTAACCAAAACTTCCACTTCTAAGAACTTGTTGATAGATGAATATTTATATATTAACCCTTTAAGTCCCACTACTGACCAAGACAGAATTTCTCCTTCTTCTATCTGTATGATATCAAGCAGACAAGTAATGAGAATAAAGAAAAATATCAATCAGGGGATTATTAGTTGATCCAATTTCAAATTCTCCAAACTAACATCACATAAATTGTATGGCAGACAGTAAGGAGAATTATTTATGAAATCTTGGGAGTTAAAGGGTTAATCTGCATTTTTTTCTCTTTCCTCAGCGGCCGAACCCAGCATCAAGCGCGTCATAGCCAAGAGATCCTCCGCAATCCCCGAGATTTTGAGCGTGTTTCAAGCAAACGCTTTTCATCAAAAGTCCTTGATGGTAAGCCATGAGAAGAAAAAAAAAATCAACAAATGGAGCTTTAAGATAATGGAAATGTCTTCCATGACTAGTCTTAACTCCTTGTCCCCTGGAAATTTGGGATTATTGAAAAGGCAATATCTCCAGTGGACCCAACCTGTGCCCTTGGTTACGGAAGGTGATATTTCTACAACTTTTTGGGGCATAGAAATGGTGCAAGTCTTGCTGCTCATTGAGCAGCTGTATCTCAGTGGGTTGAGTTTGAGTGGTCTTAAATTTCTCTTAAAACCAGATTTGAAGTTTTCCTTTTTTCAATTTGTAGGAAATCGCAGGACAGAGGATATTCCAGAAGTACCATTACAAGAGGAAGAAGAAAAGGTTTTTGACGAAGAAAAGAAAGATGACGAAAAGCCAGCTGAGAGTACAGGTTATACTGAAACATATGCTAACTGATTCAGTTAGTTATATTTATATTAGTTATTGTTGTTGTTGTTGTTTTCTTTTTCTTCCCCTTAACTATTGCTTGGAAGACTCAAAGTACTAAAAGGGAGATCTTCAGTCTTACTTTCAACTGCCTTTGCACCTAGTTAAAACCTTTCATTTAAGAACTGTGCATTACTACGGACCATAACAAATTTTGAACAGTTTTCCTCATCTTTAAGTTTCTACGTTGTCGTCTTTCCTTGGTAGTCTCTTCCTCACGCTGCCCTCCTTTCCTTTCTTCTTTCTCCTTCCCTCCTTAACTTTCCATTTTCTTTAATTTACACTCTAATCCATCTTTTTCCCTCCCTTGTTTTTTCTGCTCTTCCTTTCTTTGCTTTTAGCCTCTCACTCTCTCCCCCCCCCACCACCACTGCCTCTCACTCTTCCCCCCACCCCCCACCCCCCACCCCCCACCCCCCACCACCACCGCCTCTCACTCTTCCCCCCACCCCCCACCACCGCCTCTCGCTTTCCTCCCACCCCCCACCACCACCTCTCACTTTTCCCTCCTCTTGCCCTTGTCCCTTCTTTTAATCTCCTCTTCTCTCTTTCTCTCTTTCTCTCTTTCTCTCTTTCTCTCTTTCTCTCTTTCTCTCTTTCTCTCTTTCTCTCTTTCTCTCTTTCTCTTTCTCTTTCTCTCTTCCTTCCCACTTTTCCCTGTGCTTTTTCCCTTCCCTCCTTCTCTTTTCAGCTATGCCTTCCCTCTCTCTTCCTCTTCATTTTTCTTTACTCTCTTTTTTACACTTTTCTCTTTCTCTGTTCTTTACAGAACCAGGTGAAGCTCCTGTGGCAACAGTTGAAGGGTAAGAGTTGTCTCGTCTATAAATTCAATTACTTTTTTCTGACTGTCTGAATTTGTTTAGAGTCAGTTCTATTTGATTAACAGAGTTGATAATGTAAATTGATCACTGTAGAGTCCCTGAAGCTGACGTTTTTAGAAGTTAGCCGTTTAATCTCACAAAGGACTAACGCTCGAAACGTCAGTTAGAAACTTTTTACGGCGGCCAATTTACATTATCACCTAAGTTGATAAAACCGAATTGTCTTGTTATGCCCCACCTCCCCCCCCTTTCCACTGTTGATAATGATGATAATATTAATAGTGACGATGATAATAATAAACAACATGTAGTGGCTGTAACATAATTTTACTCCTATATTTTTTTCACTGAATCACTGTTTTTTATTTAGTTATTTATTTTTTTTATTTACTTTTTTCTCTTCCACAGATGAGGAAACAAAATGAAGATTTATCTCGGGAAATTCCATTTCTTACTCCTTTCAGGAATGTTAATAGCCAGCATTTCACAGGAACATACGCAAACGATGAGCTTTAAGGCTTGATGTTCTGACAAGATTTTACAAGTCAATTTTATATCATCCTCTTATATGCTAGAACATATTGATGTGTTAATGAGTTTAAATGCTTTTATTTGCTAAATTGTAATTTTAATAGTAGGCAATGGCTTTGCCTGAAAATTAGGCAAGATTTCCGCTCAGTCCCATCTTTCATTATGCGAACAGTTCTTGGATAAAGAAAACATTTACGAAAACAATTATTATACATTGCGTTTTTAAAAACGGATTAGTATGGAGTTATACGGAAATCTTTCCGAATATTATTAAGTTTGAAATGTGGGATAAAAATATCGTGCCAGATTCCTAAGTTTTTAATGTCCTCGAACGCTCTAAGCGCAAAGATTCCTTTCTTCGATATCTTCTGGTAGGCTTTTTGTATTGGCAGAACAGAAAGATTAATGTACAGTGGAGATCCTCTCCAGTTTTACATGACGCTTGACCAATCTTTACCATGAGAAGTCTTAGAGAAATCAGCAATGGTTTTCTCGTCGCATTGTCGCTGAAACTTAGTGACTTGTCCCCGTGCGCGGCTTGGTTTTTCAGAAGACGATCCACGTAATTCTGGATGGAAATAATTTTCCATCAGATTAGATTAGATTAATGACTTTGTTAGATAGTTTTTTCCCTATTTTACATTACATCCAGTTTTCCTTCACACTAAGAAGAACCGCGCGCAAGTCTTTTAGCAGATCATACGCTTTCAGAGAAGAGAGATCAAAACTGAGTTTAGCTGTTAATCCTAGATTAGCGCAAACCGCCTTTTTGAACAACCTGTCCGAGCTCTGATCTTTTGAAAAATTCTCACAACAGTTTGTCTAAGACTAAGTATGGAAACTTCTTACGGGAATTTGTGTTTTGACTATTAGGCTTACAGGGTTAATTTTAAAAAGGTGCTATGTTACGATGCTGTAGTTTGAGATATTTTGAGAGGCCGTGGAAAAATCGTTTCGTTTTCGGGAGTAAATTTAGCTTGCATGGCCAGAGGTTTTTAAAATGTGCATGCAATGACTTAGTTCTGTTTTTTTTTTTTTTGTTCTTTTTAATTATGTCGTAAAGACGAGCTAATGCACTTATTTTGAACTCTAGATAGAGCAGTTTTCAATTGAGTTTCAAAAGTATTCCGGGTTTGCTTTACTTTGGTCTGTGATTGGTCCATGCTCTAAACCAATCAGACGCCAAATGAAAACCAGTGATTACTTGGTTACCCGCTTTTCCCGCGCTTTTGCCATATTTCCTTTCATCACTTCGAGTGCTCATTGGCTAATTATGACGCAAACCTTCTGGCTGTTGCGATTGATTTGGATTTGATTTTGGATTTACGACAGTCAATCGAAAACAGTTCTATGCTACTCATTAATATATTTTTATCACTCTACTTTGCTATTTGCAAGATGTACTATCAATATGCACTATCTAAGATGAGTTAAAGGTAATTTTGAAATAATGAATTTTTAAAATATTGCTGTCTTAGTATGGAATTGCGAAATGCTGTCGGTATTTGCAGTGTGTTTTGTTTGAGCAGTACAATATGTTGATTATAAATGAAACGTTGAAAAGTGGTGCTTTTGTTTCCTCTTTCTTTCTTTCTTTTCTCTTTTTCCTCAAATTGCGAAAGTCAGGCCAGCATGCAACCAAAGGGAAGATGGGAGGGGAGCAGAGAGACAGTTTGAAACAGCTGGCACCAAATTAAATTTTAACTTTGCCGCTCCCATCAGTGATTAATGAGTAATTTCTCGATACAGATTTAAAACACAATTTACTAGGACTTGAGTAATCTCGTGCTCTGATATTACCGTTTACGTGAAACTATTACTGAAACTGCACAGAAGCTGTACAACCTACAGGTCGTGAAAGGTCTGGGTACGAGGTTAGTACTCGACATGAGGTTTCGTGTAGACATGAGTAGACATCTGTAGACATGTAGTTTCCAACGAATTATTAATGAAGTCTTGTGATCGAAACATGATGCGTGTAACGGGAGGGTAGGCCCAAGTATCTCGTTTCCTATGAAAGAAATTACGGAAAAGCATGTTGGATGACTTCGTGCCTCTGTTAAAAGCGTTCTTTTCTAACTACATCTGTGGTGGGTTATGCGTTTTGAAGAAACGAAACTCATCGATCAGGGTTCATTTATTTACCCCTATTATTAACATTAATAGTAGTATTCCTATTATTATTACTATTATCATTACTATTATTATTACTATTATTATTAACATTATTATTATTTTATTAAAATATTCTTATATTTCATTTATTTCAATTTTCAACATGATTATTTACGTGAATTTAACTTCCTAATAGGCTCGTACGTCATGCAATCACCGGTGGGGTGGAATGATTGCGTGGAGTTACGAGCCCTACAAGGTCTACGTAGGACGCTAGGGAGAATTTTACGTGGATTTACACGCGCCGGGGAGTCCTTGCGTGACACGAGCGCAACCGTCTGCACAACTGCATGACAGACTGCCAATCTCACCCCCGTTTCGCAGTAATTTGTTATGGCCCTGAAGAGAGGAAAAAAGGAAAACTTAACCCTTTGAAGAAAAAAAAAGCATTCCTTAATTACGGAATTTGGTCTCATTACACGCCGTGCACGTAGTTACCAGATCCCCAGACTGAGTTTTGGTGGTAGCTTTGTGAGCCTCATCAATTAAATAAAATGTAATTTATGGAGGTTTCGTCCGTCGTAGTAACCTGTCAAGGTTGAAAGAGCAAGTTTTCATCCAAGCAATAGCTTTATATAATTTTTTTTTTACGGCATATCAACTGATCTACAGCAAGACTTTCATTTTGAGAGCTACTTCCGGCTTTCAGTCCATTCTCCCGTCTGGTTCACACGGTCGTGTCATTGTACACGTTGATTGCTATTCTTTTGCCTTTTTCGCTGCTGGCTTTTCATTATAACAGAAGAAGGTATGGCCTATTCCGTCTTCATTTTGTTTGGAACAGTAAGTATCCTTTCGGTAGCTTCCAGCTTCAGCGAATACGCCCCACCTCCTACGATCGTAAACACAACTTCTGGTCCTGTACGCGGGGAAGCTATTGTCTTGAACACGAACAAGACCCTCGTACAATATCTTGGAATACCGTTTGCAAAAGCAGGAAGATTCGAGGCTCCCCAATCGCCGACCCCGTGGAAAGATACAAAGAACACAACTTCTTTCGGGCAGGCATGTCCTCAAAACCCTTCCCCGATCGTAAACTCGACAGAGAAAGAAACAGCAGAAGACTGTCTGAATTTAAATGTCTTTATCCCGCGAGACAAAGAGACAGAGAAGGGTCTTAAATTATCCGTCATGGTGTGGATCTACGGAGGTGGATTTTCCGTAGGAAGTGCTGCATACCATGTCTACAATGGTCAATACCTCGCTACCGAAGGACAAGTGATAGTCGTTACATTCAATTACCGTCTCGGTGTACTAGGGTTTTTGTCCACTGGATCAGAGGAGATCCCCGGTAACTTTGGGCTTTTAGATCAAGTGAAAGCCTTGCAGTGGGTTCAGCAAAACATTGAAAGGTAACGAAATTTCAAAGTG
This sequence comes from Pocillopora verrucosa, assembly GCF_036669915.1. Classification (NCBI taxonomy): domain Eukaryota; kingdom Metazoa; phylum Cnidaria; class Anthozoa; order Scleractinia; family Pocilloporidae; genus Pocillopora; species Pocillopora verrucosa. The sequence goes on along the minus strand of NC_089316.1, from coordinate 10,081,921 downwards.
TGCATTGTGTAGATCTGAATTGCTCAGTTACCGTCATGAATTTATCTATATCACCTATGCCACACTCCAGTAACATTAGTCACAAGCAGAAATTCTGCTCTCCATGCTGTTTGCCTCTCCCCACCTACTTCCTTGAGACTTTCACGTGAAGTTCCGATATGCTGATAGTCAACTCTAAATAAGAGGGGGAAATAAAAGCTCTCTTCGGGAGATAATAGAACCCAATAAGTTCTCAAAGAAGAAATTAACACAGTCATGTTTATGTTTCTTTATTTTTGCTAAATGCACGCGAAAAAAAGAAACCAACAGTTTTATTTCCCATGGAAGTCTATAAATAAGCTATCTCCTGTATCCATGCTATTCTAAAAATTGAGGGAGAAGTAAGTCCTGTATATTTACAATTTTAGTCAAGGGGATAGATGGCTTCTTGCACAGGGTACTTATTAAAGTGAAAGTAATAAAATTCAAGGAATTGTGGGGCTTGGTGAGTTATTGCATTTACTTACTCCCTATTTGAAGGATAAGGTTAACCCTTAAACTCCCATGAGTGACCAAGACAGAATTTATCCTTACAATATCAATACAAAATCAACCAGATAAGTGATGAGAATAAAGAAAAATATCAATTTGAGGATAATTAGTTGATCCAATAAATGCTAAATTCTCTGAACTAATATTATACGAATTATATGATTGACAGTGAGGAGAATAACAAATTTGATCCAGTAGTTAAGGGTTTAAGAGAGACTGGGGTACTCAACTGTAAACAAGTGAAGGAGTATTTTGTAAAAGGCCATCAAGCTATGTTCCCACCCCACCCCACCTTAGTCCCTGTCCCCCCCCCCACCCACTTCCCCTGGATGAAGGGGTTTAAAATATGATGTAATGTACACCTGAAGAAGCATGTTAATCTGAACTCTGTTCTGTAATTAAAGCTTTCCCACCCATAGCTATATATCAATTTATCATCTAAGTTACACTGCAGTCAGTCAGGAGCTCTTAACCATTCTTCCTATCTTTTGCCATGTTTCATATCTCCTCTCATTAGTATTGGTAGATGACTGCTCAAAACACTCTAGAATGGAACATCAGCTTCGATGACTATTTTGCATTTGCATGATGTAAATGATGTGGCATTGATGAATCCAAGCAAAAATCTTAACTTACTTCTGAGGGTCTGGGGTTCAATTTCTTAAGGAGACTAATGACTTTAACCTTGTCCTACTCTTGTGACATTAGATAAAGAAACATTTCATTGGTTTAGGGAGGTTTTGATTCCTACCAGCTTTGCAAGTTTATCCCTAGCAATAAAGCAAGTTAAACTCCACATTTACATGTTTGCTCCCAAATCTTTCCAATTGAATTAGATTTCAGTCACAAGTACTTTATACTTTGTTAACTCTTCCACAGGTTTGGAGGAAATCCAAAGAATGTAACAATCTTTGGTCATTCTGCAGGAGCAGCAAGTGTTGCCTTACACATGTTATCACCCCTCAGCTATGGGCTCTACCACAAAGTTATTATTCAAAGTGGAAGTGCAGCAGCCACATTGGGGGCAAATGAAAAAAAGACAGCCAAAGAGTTAGCCAGGTGAGCAAACTTATTAAAAATTTATTTTGATGTGTAATGATTATTGTGGTAACCAGAATCTAAAAGCATCACAAGATTTGCTTGTCCATGGTTTGTGTACCTTTAAACACAAGTTTCCTTTAGAGACCATAAATTTTTTATCACTACAATTCAAATGAGACATGAAATTACAATGTACGACACATTGACCATATTTTGAAAAGTTTTGAAAATTCTGTCATCGCTAGTGCATTGGACCTAAACCTCACTTCTCTTTTTTTCCATCTCTTAGCAATCTGTTTCAAAATAAAAGAGCCACATTAAAGGCATTCTTGATTAAAACCTTTTTTTTTTAAAATAATCTATGAGGGCAACAGAGCTCTTTGTGTTTTAAATGTGAACTATACACATGGTGGTTTTGTGTGTGCAAACAAGTTGCTAATTTAGATTAATTAGAATGTTTTTGTTGGAAATTAATTCCTACCTGTTTTTCACCTTAAGTTTAAAAGGCCATTTTACAGTTGTGTATTTATTTGCCGGGCCTTTGATTTGGAGTGAGGCTGAAGTTGACCATGTTGTGATAAAGAGCAAAATCTAAATTAGCAATATTTGAAAACAGAGTAATTTGCTTTTGAAAAGCATCAAGGTTTGTATCATAACTGACATTAGGTCACCCTTAGTGTCACTCCTGTTCAAAGGCTTGGCAACCAAGCACACAACTGTAAAATTGACTGTAATGGTCAGTGAACAAGAAGTCTGGAACTGAGATTCATGCCTGTGAAATTATTCTATTTCAATATGATCAGTGTTTGCTCAAGATATATGATCTGGCAGATATCAACATTATCATCATCATTGTTTGTTACCCTCCCTATTGGAGAAAAGGGCTCTGTGGTTTCATAAACAGCTTCAGTTGATTTTCTGAGATGAGATGATTCACTCCACACTCAAACCCTGACCTGGACTTTTTCTGTGTGAGGTTTCATTACCTTAGCCTCAGTTTGAAGCTACTCAAAGGCTCCTGACACCTGCCTTTAGCCATTGTTACTCAACTGCTAAATGCATCACCAATGGCTGGGACAGTGATTGCATGCATCATGTGATGTCACCGCAGGCAATGCTACTGTCAGTTAGAAAAGCATACCTCAGCAGTTGTGAGACATTTGACCTATCTAGGACCTAGCACTATAGAGCATCCCCCCTCTCCCCTGCACTCCTCAGTTTTAACAGTGATGAAATTTAACTTTAGGTCCCTTTAACTCCCAATATCTGGTTGTTAACTTTCCTTTTTAGCAGCTACACGTTTCCTTTCAAATTAGTTACAAGAATTTGTTGTTAGGTTAAAAAAAAAATATATATATAGTGTAGTTCCAGAAAATATCCATACCCCCACCACGGAGGGAATTGGAAATTCCGGAGGGGTGGGGGGGTCAAAGTCCCAGGAAATTCCAGAGGGGATGGGGGGTAAGAGGCAAAATTATATATATTATATATATTATATATTTTTGTTTTTTTACCGACCTGACCTCTTATCACTAAATAAGCATAATGAACTCGTATCTTCATGCCGACACAGAAACAAAGCATTTCTACACAACAGCTGAACTCTAAAGTTTTTAAGTGTACCGCATGTTATGTAAATTTTCCTTGTATATACATGACAGTCACATGAATATTCTTTCATTAAACCCCTGAAGAGTGAAGCAATTCACAAAACAGGCTTGTCAGGAAAATGTAGTTGCGTCCTTTTTTCCTCTTAAAATATTTATTCCGCTCTGCTTCAACGTATTGAGTACTGTTCCATGCGAAAATCGACTTGCAGACTCCCTATATATATATATATATATATATATATATATGTATATATATATGTATATATATGTATATATATATATATATATATATATATACAGATATATATATAATAAAGGAGAGGTTACATATTAATCATTTTTCGGAGTCAAATTTGTGACTTGTTAATCTTACTTGAGTATATCTCTCAACAGTGCTCTTGCAGCCTATGTTGGATGCAGCATGTCAGAACTAAAGAAATGCTTGTTGAAAAAGGAAGTAACAGAAATCCTGAAAGCTCAGAGGAACATCACTGGGGATCTTTTATCAGATAAACCTTTGCTGTTGCCAGTTGTTGATAATCACTTTCTACATGGTAAGTTGACTACTTGACAATGCAGGCTATATTAACCTTGAAATCACTATGCATATACATTGCCCATACTGTTTTCTGTACATTTCATAAGGTGCAGGTAGGGAAAATCTGTGAAACAATCAACAGCTTCTGCAGTTCAGGATCATTTCCCTTATTCCTCAGTGACTCAGAGGGAATCATGAGGAGAAATTAGATGCTAAAGTCCCTCTAAATGTAATTTCAGGTCAAGACAAAAATTAGCTCAAACATTTACAAAAGCCACACCTACATGCAATGCATTACAACAATACATGAACTACACTTCGCTGTAATATGTAGATAAGCGCATTTTCTCTCAAAATTTCACTCCCAACTTTCAAGAAGAGTGAACTTTCCCTCTTGAATTCACAACTCACTAGCATCCACAGCAAAATATCATTTGTAATTTTGGTATACTAAAACAATAAGTGCCTCGGAAGTTTGCAGAAAGTTCACAAAAATTTCATTTGCAGCAAAATTTCCTCGAAAAAACACCAGAAGCCAGGAAAATCATCAAAGTTCATTTGTGTTACTTTTACACAAATTACTGTAGGAAAAGGTCTTGAAGAAATAACTCGAACCTTTTCTCTTAAAAATTTCCAAAGGGCTCTGTGGGATTGCCTTCTCAAATATAGTGCCCAACCTGTGCAGAAGAATAACATTTGTCATGAATGCAGCACATATTTGAAAATAGAATCGTGAACCATTTTTCAATATCATTATCAATATTCTAGTATCATTATTATCATTATTGTTGTTATCACTAAATGACTGTTATCACTATTTCAAGTGTTTTGTTATTTTTTTTTCGACACATACATGTCACTCTACTCTATACTTTGCAGATCTTCCATATAACCTCCTTGTCAATGGAAAGTTAAACCAAACTGTACCAGCAATGATAGGTGTTACTCGTAATGAAGGCGGGTTTTTTGTCCTTCCAGTAAAAGGTAAGGACATTGTTTTATGATCAAATACCTGTATTTCCTCCTATAAGCCCACATTTTGATGTGATATGTGATCTGCAACATGAAACCTATTTGTTTTATATTCACTTATGGGTCTTACCTCAATAGATCACAAGCAAGAACCAATCATAATGTGTGTAAAACTAGCTTATCAGTTATTTTTCTTTCTTTACTTTTTTTAGGTGTAACGCCTGGAATACCCAATATAGATAAAGGTATCAACCAAACCGCATTTGATAACCTTGTGAGGTATGGTCAGCATTGGACCTACAACCAAACCCAAAAAGTGGTGGAGTCCGTGATTTTTCAGTATACAGACTGGGTCAACCAAACAGACCCTCTTGTAAGGTTTCGTCAAAAATACATGGATGTGATAACTGATTCATTGTTTAAGGCTCCTGCTGTCCGTTCAGCTCATATCTTTGTCAAGAACAAACTCAAAGATACTTTCTTTTACTGCTTTGATCATGTCAAATCTAAGTTTCCAACATGGGCTGGAGTTTTTCATGGAAGTGACCTAATTTACGTGTTTGGACGTCCCTTTGCAAAGTATGACAAGAGTGTCAGTGAACCTAATCAAACAGCAGAGATAATTTTCTCGAAGAAAGTCATCACCTTTTGGAGTAACTTTGCCAAGGCAGGGTGAGTTTGGGCACTCATTCATGAAGTGATTTTACCTGATGTCATTCTGTTGCAGAAGTGTGATTGAGTGATGATTTCAGGGTTAGGGACCTGTTGTGATATATCACCTGGGGGTTGGTCTGAGGATTTTGGAGGGGGGATGACATAATTTTCATGGGAATAACTGGAAGAGTAGTCATCCCTAACAGAATTTAACCCTTTCACTCCTAAGATCTAATTAGTAATTCTCCTTACTATCTGCCATACAATTCTTATGATGTTAGTTCAGAGAATTTGGTATTGGATAAACTAATAATCCCATAACTGATATTCTTCTCTATTCTCATCACCTACCTGCTTGATATTGTATTGATATTGTAAGGAGAAATTCTGTCTTGGTCACTTGTGGGAGTGAAAGGGTTAAAGGAGGGACTGTAGAAAAGTAACTGCCATTGAGGAGGGATCATTAGATCACTGCAGAGCCTTATGGGGGGATCATGTGACAAAACCAAATTCCTCCGACCCTCCCTCAATGATCAGTCCCTAATTGACATAACTGAAATTAATTACCGCCACTTTTTTGTTTCCAGTGATGTGGTTGGTTGAACTCATTTTAATGACCTCTGAGGCTCTGAACAATAGAGGCACGTTAAAATAGGCCTCTAAATACTAGTCTATTTTACAATGAAACGTCATAAAGCCTGAGTTGATGTTACATACTTCAGTATTTGTTTTGAGGGAGGAGTGGGTGGGCCATGAGGAGGCTTAGCAAGGGGTGGGGTGCTCATTTGAATGTAAATGGATTGTTGTATCAATTGTACATGTAACAAATTTAAAAATCTTTTAAACAGCAAACCAGCACCAGATGACAAATGGCCAGCATACACTCTTGAGGAAGAGCAGTATATCTCTTTGAGTCCGGCCTCTTCCATCCAGGCCAAAATGCTTCCAGAAAAGATGGCATTCTGGAATTTACTGGTTCCTTCTTTGACAGAACCACAACCAACAATGGTTCCTTTTATTCCAACGAGCCCTGTGACGTCACGTCCACCTGGACAGGCAGCTGCAGTAGCTGATAAAGGTAAGGCTCTTCATATATGGTGTATCAATAAGTGGTGAAGGTTTTCAATCTGCAGATATAAGTTCTGCAAAAAATGAATGCCTCTAGTCTTAGAACACATTTTGCAAGCCAGTCAAGTATTAACTCTCATTCTTTTGTGTTCAAACTCATTGAAGTAGTCATCTATGAAGGCATCTACAGTTTATTTTGATTCTCTGTGCCACGGTAAAAAGTCAAGAGATGTTAAAACTTGAAAATGTTACATTTTCTTCCCCAGTAATCTTTTCCTCCTTGTTAACCCTTTTACCTCTAAGGGTGACCAGCATCCAGTTTCTCCTTACAATATCACCCCTGAATCAAACATTAAGGTCATGAGAATAAAGGAAAAGATCACCAACTAAAGAAGCTCTTGATTGTCAAACAAATTTTCCTTGTTGGCAGCTTTGGAAATGTAAAGAGAACAGTACTGAGAATATGCATACTGATATGTTGGGGTGCAAAGTGTTAATGAAATGAGGGTCGTCTTGAATTGCAACAACTGATTGAAAACTTGCTAATGCGCAAAATGAAGCCACTGAAAAACTTTTCTCAGCCACTATATGATCAAATCCTTTTTCTATTGCTTTGTTTTGTTTTCTTTTTCATTCTTGTTATTGTCATTGTTTCAGAAACCGAGTATGCCCTGATTGGTGTGGTGGTTGTCCTTGGTGTACTTCTCTTAGTCCTTCTTGTGGTTGTTTGGCGTTATAGGCGTAAACTAGGAGATGCTATCTCCGAACCTGGTCCAACTACCAGGCTAATATAGTTTCAACCTTAGCGGACATAGTCCCAACCTTGGCTAAAATCTGAGTAACATTTTGGCACTTACTCTTGTCTTAAGTTATAATAGGGGTTGTGTTTTCTCTCCCTCAGTTTACTGTTTTAAGCGATTTTAGTTCCAAGCCTAGACAATATTGTGACTGCATTGGCCAGTATTAGTCTAATATGGTTCAAATAAATGACAGCACCCTTGAGGTTCAGTACTTTATATAAAGCCGCGTTACAGTTTGTGGCCTTATCATAGTTTACTGAATTTTAAAACGTTTACTTAAAAGGATTATCGATTTGACTATTGAGATGAGGACGGTGTTGATTATAGAGTAGCCTGCTTCACCCTTTTACGCCTTAAGATGGCAAATTTTTTCCTTTTGTCTGAGTGCTTCGAGGAACTTTATAGCCTAGTGACTGTAATGGGGCATTTCAATTCCTTAGTTGAGTGCCTAACGGCGCTGAGCCCCATAGTATTAAGCCCCACATTAAGCAAGGACCATTGGTAGAGAGATTTTGCGTCGTATGTTCGTTAGATGAAAGGCCTTTTTGGTTTATCCCTTTTCTGTCCACCGCCCATACATGGTAAAAGGACCGAGTAGACTCCAATTAGGTCTGTAATCATACGAGTGATAACAAAATCGGACGACCGCGAAGCGGGAGTCTGATTTGTCTATCATCAGTATGATCACAGACAGAGTTGGGCGACGCGAAATCCAGTTACCAATTAATCAAAACTATGACAAAATTTGAGAATAAATGGCGCATACTGTCCACTTACACAGGCATGACGTGTCAACTGCCCTATTATACTGTCCAATTATAAGCATGGCTTGTACACTGTCCTGTTCGTGCTCAAATCGGGCTGGTGATAACCAATCACTTTCGAGAATTTTGTTATGGTTTTGATTACACTAGAAACGATATACTGGACGGTGAACTGTTTTTCAAAGCTGCTAACGGCCAGTATGGAAATTAGGTTAAGTTCAACCTATAGTTGGTTGTAAACTTACAAATGGTGGGGAAATTATCAAAAGATATGAAGTAAACTAGAAAGTACATGTATTAATATAGAAATTACAATAATGCATTCTTACGGTAAAAAGTATCATTTATAGTTGAGGTGCAATGATTTATGAGAATATAATTAAACTATTAAAGTTTAGAGTCAATAAAGTAAACAAACTTTTTTTTGGTAAAATTTATGTGAAAGTCCATAAACGCGGAAACCTTCGGTTCACTCTCGCGTCCTGTTCTTTGATTTGTTATCAATTACGTAAACTTCAAGTTAAAAACTACTTCCGATAGTGATATTTTCGGACTGTCGGTCGTTGCTAAAACAATCGCGTTTGTTTCCAGCTGATAAATTGTTTGATTCTGAGCGGTAAATAAGTTGCGTCCAGAATCGTACGACATATTCCTCTTTACACACACTTTATTTTTTACACACTTTATTTTTCTTTTTTTTACAAAATAATTTAGATTATGTTGACCCGCAGATAGCAAATTTGCTATTCGAGGCGGGTCAATCGTCAACAAACATTTACAATATATAAAGAAAATTAAAAACTAAATAGTTAGATATTGTTAAATTATAAAGAGAAGCATAACTGGTAAATACATCAATAGTTGTTCAATAAAGTATAGAAGCAGATAAATTAGTACTGAAAGCAATCGGATCAATTTGTTTTAATTATGCAGTCCTTAAGTTTAGAGGAGATCTTTTCAACATCAAGATAAGAATCTTCATTATCTAGTATCTGAAATAAAGACGTTTTTATTTGTTTATTAAAGGAATGTTTTGATAACGTTTTGAATTCTTTTGGTATCTTATTCCAAATTTTGACACCAACACGCGAGAAAGCCTTTTTTTGTAGGTTAAGTCTAGAGTACTTTGTACTAAAGAGCTGCGATTTGGATGATCGAGTATTGTAGGTATGAATATGAGATGTTTTAGTAAATAGTTTCAAAATATTAATGGGAGCCCTCTGGTTGTGCACATCAAACATAAGTTTACTTACGGCTTCATAATATAGGAACGTAACAGGCAGAATTTTTGCTTTGGCAAATAAAGGGATGGCATGCTCTCTTCGATCGGTGAAATAGATTAGGCGCAAAACTCGCTTTTGAAGAACTAAAATCTTGTTTAAATAAGCATTTGACGCATTGCCCCAGGCAAGGAGTCCATAAGTTATATAAGGTAGAATTAATGAATTGTAAATATTTACAAGGACAGTAGAGGGAACGAAGTACCTCAGCTTTGCAATCATCCCTATTGTTTTACTTATTTTTACGATAACAGAGTCAACATGGTTTTTCCATGACAAATTTTGATCAATTAAAACGCCTAGATATTTGATATAACTTTTTTGCTCTAAACTAACTCTTCGGTTTGTCTCACAATCTAAAATACCTATTTGTGGAGAAAAATGCATTTTTTTCTGACGAGGACGAAAAATTAAGAAATTTGATTTTTTTGTATTCAATGTCAACCTATTTGTAGTTAACCAGTCATGTACGTTATTCAACTCTACATTAACCGTTTGCTCGATCGCCTTAAGATTCTTATCAGCATAAAGTATATTAGTATCATCCGCAAAGAGATAAAATTTTAGTTTATCAGAACAAAGGTGAATGTCATTTATGTAAAGTAAAAATAGAAGAGGTCCAAGGACTGATCCCTGGGGGACACCACAGGGAGAGATAAGTTTTGTTGATAAGTGCTCTCCAATCTGAATTGTTTGTGTTCTATTTTTTAAATATGATTGAAACCAGTCATTTATCAATCCACGGAAACCGTAAAAGTTCAATTTATCGAGTATATTTCATGATTGACCGTATCAAATGCCTTTTTCAGGTCAATGAAGACACCGCATGAGAAGTACCGTTTATCCATATTACGTAGTATATCTTCGACAATATCAAGTACTGCATGCTCTGTGGAATGTGACTTGCGAAAGCCATACTGTGAGGAGTACAATAGGTTGTTTTTGTCAATAAATTCCTTCATCCGGTAGTACAAAAGTTTTTCAAAAATCCTATTAAAATTAGACAAAAGAGATATTGGTCGATAGTTTGAAGGGTCGGTCTCGTCGTCACTTTTATATATTGGCGTTATTTTAGAAATCTTAAGTTTTGAAGGATAGACACCATGGATAACAGATAAATTGAAAATATGAGAAAGAGCTGGAGATATGATATTGCAAGAAGATTTAAGCAGTTGTGTAGGGCAGGAGTATAAGCCACAGGATTTACTATTTGGTAGGGATAATATTTCCTGTTTAACTTCTTCTGGTGTAATGGGTTTGAAAAAGAAGGAAGAATCAGGTGATTTCAATTTACCAAGATAACTCATATAGTTATCTTTCTTTGGCAATTTACTTGCTAGTAAATTACCAACACTTGCAAAATGCTTATTTAGAATATTTGGTAATCTGGAAGGATTTTGTGTTATTTGATTGTTATTGCTTGGGTCTTTCAGCTTCGTTAACACTCTGCTTTTTGTCCTTTGGTTATTTATTAATTCATTTATTACTTTCCACGTCTTTTTCATATTATTTGTATTTTTCTCAAAGAAATCATAGTAATAACGTTTTTTACTCAAACGAATAAGGTTTGTAACTTTATTTCTATAATATTTATATTTGCTGTGTATTCCATTTACATATAGCTTGTTCTTTATTTTTATTGATGTCCTTATTCCTTTTGTTATCCACGGTTTTGCAAGTTGTTTAATTTTACGTTTGGATAAAATTTTAACAGGCGCATGGTTATTCACGACTGAATTTAATTTTCTGTAGAAAGATGAGAATAGTTCATCAATATTATTTGTTTTTGAGGCAATAATAGCATCCCAGTCGATCGCGGACAAATCATTATTAAATTCCTCAGAGGAGAATTGAGAGAAGTCGCGTTTTTTAATTGTTTTCTTGACAGGTTTGTCTCGCTTAGATTTCAAAATACAAAATTGAGAAAAATGATCAGAGACATCGGTAATAATGTTTCCACTAATTAGAACTTGATCAGGATTATTAACGAAAATATTATCAATAAGAGAGGCTGAGTTATTACGTACGCGTGTTGGTTTGTCAATAGTTGGAAGAAGATAAAAACTCTGTAGGGCCAGTAGGAAATCCTGACTATATGAAGATGATTCCGTCTTTAAAAGACATAGGTTAAAGTCACCCATTAAATAAAGTGTTTTCCCAGTGGAAGCCAGCTTTTCGATTGTATCATTAAAATATTCAATGAATTGATCTGGGGAGTTGTGTTGACGATAAATTATTCCACATATGACATTTTTTTGTTTCTCATGGGAAATTTCTATCCACAATGCTTGAAACGCCTCGCAAGAGACCCTTTCAAGCACTGTGTAATTAAGGTCTTCTTTTCCCGGCTCCACAAAATTTTCCGATTAGTTTTGCGAAATGTCTCCCATAACATCCTTCACAAAGTAAAATTCAACTCTTTACCCTTCACTGTTTCGGTTTTTAGACATGAGACACAGCCTTGCCCTTTGCCTTTCCCTTCCGAATCCCGATCAAGGAAACGCCGTGGGAAATTTAAAAAGGTTGGGGCAACATCCTTGCACGAATTTGTTCACTGAACTTAAGATGCCCGACGTTCAGTAATTAAAATAGATTTAAAATTAAGAACATGCCTTCATGAGGTCGGAAAGAGGCAAAGTACGGCAAATTTCTATGTCCGTAATATCCTAAGTCGACACAGGGGCAAAAAGAAGAACCTGGTTCGATGTCTTCACCTCCCTACTGATTTTTTTTAGGTTAAATCAAGCCACAGTCGCTCTACTTCGTTTTACAATTGACCAACTAAACTTAGCGACTAGGCCAGGGCTCGTCGGTAATTTTGGGCCCGCCTTCAGTTGGAGATCCATTTGAATTTGTTATTTCAAAATAAAACTTAATTAAAAAGAAGTTATGCTAAAATCAAATTGAAGATTTCTCTTTTTCTCTGTAGGACAGCGTCAAGCATAGGACAAAAGAAATCTGAAAATCATGAAATTCAAACAGATAAAAGGATAACATCCGAGAGGGTTGGCTCTTTGTTTACTGTAAGGAATTGTTCTCGTGGCCTGTGCAGAAATTCCGGTCTGTGTTAACCCTTTAACTCCCAGAAGTGATTAACACACAACTTCTCCCAACGATATCCATACATTTTCCAGCAAACATGTAATAAGAAGCATTAAACTTATCAGGTAGAAGTTGTTTCCTTGATCTAACACCAAATTCTTGCAACTAATTTACAGGGAAGTTAATAGCAGTTAGGGGGAAGAATTATCCATCAGATCTTGGAAGTTAAATGGTTAAACTCCTAAACCTGAGATAAATTAATAATTTACGTTTGTAAATCAAAACTAACCTAAGTCAAATATGAAGCAATTTGCAAACAAAGAAGATAAAACTGTCTCCTTTATTTCGTGACCTCTTCGATTTCTGTCTGGTCAAGGAGACTCGTGTCCCAAGGGTTTCAATAACGTTTTTCATAAGCAGCTGCCGACCTGCTACCGATGGTACGGGTAGGCAGCTGTTCCCGGAAAGGGTCTTTAAGGCGAAACCCAAACACGAAAGCGTGCTCTAAAGCTAATCAGACGGCGGTAAGAAGCCTTATGGCCAGCGTTAGATCTCCAGTAATGACTCTTATTTTATTGAAAACCATAGTGGCCGTTTACAACCGTGTTACTTTGATGAAGAGATGCTACCTATTTGTGTCGAATGATATCCAAAAAAAAAAAGAAATTTACCGGCCAAGTTGTCTTTGGTAGTGTTAATTTTATCCCTCTTTACCTTAGCAAATTACCATGGTATTAAATCAGCTTGTGCATTGTCCTTGTTAATTGAAGATTATAAGCGTCAGTAGTCGGAGTGAGCTCAGAGATCCCTGTATATTGTTCTGACATGTGGTAAAATACCAATGTTTAGATAGCCAGGTATGTATTCATATCGTGTTTCTCCTTTCCTCTCTCTCTGGGAAATCACCAAGAATACAGCAAGAACGTTGCGAGAACATCGCGAAATAAAGAAATTAAAGGGAGGAAAGAAAAATATTTCAACTTCCTTTAAGGTTAGTTGTATTATTTTTATAAAAAGTAAACTATCTACGCTTGTCAGTCTGATTTGCACTAAATGCATAAACCTGAATTTAACGATTTCCTGCTTTTTGAGGATAGCTAAAGTTAAATAAAAAATGGTGGAAAACTACGCTGAGATAAAGATATTAACATCTACATTTGTTGAGTTAACAAAATCTTGTTAGATATCACATCAACTATAAATTAAAGCTAAAATAAGATATATATATATATGTACATATACATAAATTAAATAGAAGTAAAAATGTCTAGATAACAAGATAAATAAATGTTAATTCATAATTGGAATTTACTTCACTTATTTCACGTACTTTCCTAAGTTTAGCTTAAAATCAGATAATGACTTGCAATTTACTAAGTCAGCGGGCAGTGAGTTCGCTATTCTTCTGCGTTTGATATCTTGGATCTTTCTGAGAGAGGTGGTTTTTGGTGTTTTACAGTACTGTTGCTTTGATGAACCAGAACTACCACTGTGTTTTTGACGATAAAACACCGGTACCGAAAAAATGCCTAAAGCTCGCTAAGACCATCCATATGACTTCCTTTGTTACCATAGCAACTGTTTAGAATGCCAATACTCCCTTCAGGATGAAAATGCTACGAGGCAGAATAAGTTCGGAAATCTCATTTTTATAACTTGTTTAACCCTTTCACTCCGAAGATCTCTTCAGTAATTCTCCTTACTGTCTGCCATACAATTCTTCAAATGTTAGTTTGGAGAATTTGGTATTGGATCAACTAAAATTTCCCTAATAGCTGTTTTTTTTTTATACTCATTACTTGTCTGCTTGATATTGTGTTGATGTTGTAAGGAAGAATTCTCTCTTGGTCATTCATGGGAGTTAAAGGGTTAAAGGAGCATTTATTAGAGAAAAAAAACATGGATTTTACAAGGAATAATTCTTAGGCCATAATCGGTGCCTTGAGGCTTCAAGATAGATTTTTGTTTCCCAGATTACTTTTAAAGTTTAGAGTTTATCATGAAGGCCTTTCATCACCTTTATTCCTTTATAAGAATACGCTCCAAATTGACATTTTTGCAATTTTTCATGAATTTTATGGTTAGATTTCAGAAATGCTTAACCATTTTATCCCTCAGAGTAAATAGCTTGTAATTTCACCTCGCAGTATCACCTCTGAGTCACACCTCAAGGTCATGAGAATAACTGAAATGATCACCAACTAAAGAAGTTCTTGGTTGTTAAAAAAAATTCTCCTCGTTAGCATCTTAGGAAATGTATGAAAAATATAATGGGGAATATCTTTGCTGATTTCAGGGTTGTTTTTTTTTTTTCATTCCCGTGTTACACCAACTGATAACTGACAGCGCAAAAGATCTAGTCGCCATTTGTACTCAAAATAGGTTAAACACATGTGTTACGAAAACTTGTCTAAGTTAAGTCCTAGAACATTCTACAGAACAGTCTAGAACCCGAAGTCATCTAGACGTGACCTTCTGGTAAAAAGAACATTCTGGAACGTTCTATTTCTCACGTAATTATTCAAATTTAGAAACCGTGTTAATCTACTAAATTTAGTTCTTTAGAGAAGTCTCTAGATTCTTGTACTTTATGTATATAAGAGCGACAGCTTCATTAAACATTTAGTTCATAGATTGCAATTAGCCCAAAATTGTGCGGCACGGCTGATCTTATGTGGTCGCAAGCATGATCACGTTACTCCTTTACTGAGGGAACTGCACTGGCTCCCCGTGGAGCAGAGGATTATTTTTAAAATCTTATGTTTACTTTTAAAGATTTAAATAATTTATGCCCAAGTTATATCAGTGACTTGTTAGAAACTTATAAGCCTACTAGGTCTTCATCGAGTAAGAACTTGTTAGTGATTCCTCGCTCCAGGTTGAAATCTTATGGCGATCGCGCCTTTTCTGTCTCTCCACCTAAACTGTGGAATGACATTCCTGAAACCATAAAATGTAGTGTAGATCTCAACGCTTTTAAGCGTAATCTTAAAACTTATCTTTTTAAGCGTTATTTTCATGAATGATTACGTTTGATTATTTTTATTTTTTACTTTGATTGTGAAGCGCCTTAGAGCTTTTGGATAGGGCGCTATATATAATTGTCATTTATTTATTTATTTTATTTATCAAACAGAGAGAGAGATTTGCGAAGAAGCTTAGTGCTATAAAGACAAGAAGTCAACTACGTGGAAATAAATCAGTTTGTTGCTGTTACCGACGATCCTGAGTTTTGTCTAGGAACAACCCTGCACTACATTGACACTCGTAACAACATAACGATATTAGTTAAAACCACTATAAGCCTGGCCCAAAGAGCAACAAGTGATATTTTTGCTCGATTGCAGACTGATTTTCATGTTCTGTGAGTTTAAGTTTTGTGAGCTGAAGAAACGTGAAATAAAACAGCAAAAGGACAATCTTTGTGACGTCAAAATTGAATAACATTAACTTTTTGCGCTCGAAGAAAGATTATAAGAGGTGACCTAAAGAAAAAAATGCTTACATCGTAATATTCTATTGCTTTGTTCTATCGTATTCAATTCGTGTGCACATCGGTATTAATTTCCTGCTCATAAGTCCTTTTGTCCGTATTTATTTGTTACACTTAAAATTTATTGATCACCAAATACCCACATTACCTTCGAGATTATCGCGTGCACTTTATCCTTTTTTCCGATAACCTTTCTATAAACAGCTCTAATTTTTTTTAAATTTTTGGATTCTCTTCAAATCTCTCAAGAACACCTAATAAAAATAAATAAATTTGAAAAAAATTATCCCAATTAGGTATAGATACAAAGCCGAGGTAAATGATAATCAATCCTGAGTTTTGTTCAAAACTCTAAAGAGAGGAGCCAACGTTTAACGCGTTACATCGTCTGCACGTGCCTCTCGCGATAATTTGGTGTCTTCTGTTGAATCCTCTATAACCAAGCCAAAATATTTCTGAAACCTATTTCTATTTGGAAAAGTAATGATAAAGGACAATTATCCTCCCCTTCGTTTTGTGATTGCCTTCTTTACTTTTTCAATAAAGGTTAGTATGCTTAGTGTTTTTCCCACGAGACAGCTCATTAAACTTGCATGCGAAACTTTCAATCGTCGTCACCTCTCGGGGGGTGAACCTTTATATTCCTCTCTATGTTAAGGGAATCAATTTTAATGTTTTTCTGTGCCTATGAGCAAAGTAGCTCCTCGCCGTTTAGACCAAACTATATCGAGAACGAGTATGAAAAGGTTTCTAGAATAAATTTCAAAGCTAAGACAATCACTATCTTTTGTAACAAGTTACAATCGGTAATGGTCTTTTTCACTGTTTTTATTTGGAAGATGAACTTTCGTCTTCAAATTTTGCTTAAGTTTAATATAAGCATTTTTAAAATTTTCGAGAGCATAAACTATATTCATTTTCATTAGGAAATATAGAAAAAATTGTCATCCAAAGTGGAAAATCGACATCACCTCGTTGCTGCTGGTCTATACAAGGGACCGTTTAGGGCTTGTTGCTTTTTTGGCTAAGCATAAAGTTTTAACCGTAGAAATTTCAAATTGAAACCCACCAAAATGATGGAACAAATTAGCAAATATAGTTCTTAAGATGGCACTGTAATTCTTGTTATCTCATGTGTGGCAGATCAATACTTCTTCCGCGTAGAGGGCAAAAGTAGTGAAATTTCTCCGTTTCTTCAGGTAATTTTTGTGTTTAGTTCAGTGAGAGGTTTCAATGGGGTTCTTTAGTTTATCAGTTAAAAGAATAAAAGCTTCGCAGTTTTTAAAAACTGACCGGTAATTTATTTTTATTTTTTAGAGTAAAGAGAAAGGACAGTTATTCCTTTGATCGCGGACACCCAGTAGGGGAGAGAACTCCGTATTCTTGTTTTTGAGGGAAAAAGCAAACTGGGTAATTATGATAATGGCCATTTAACAGTTGTGTACTTAGTTGCCAAGCCTTTTATTTGGAGTGAGGCTGACTGTGATCTTATTGTGATAGAGACCAGTATCTAGTTAGCATGATAACAAAGTAATTTGCATTTAAAAAACAGCAAGGTTTGTATCATAACAAGGTCAACCTAAGCCTCACTCCTGTTCCAAGGCTTGGCAACCAAGCACGCAACCGTAAAATCGACTACTGTTTACATGGCTTGCCGTTTGGCACACTAAAAAAACATAGGCATGCTATGCGTGCAAGAGTTATTTTTTGGGGGGTGGGTGGTTTACTTAAAACATGTAAGTGATGTCTACATTCTTATTGAAGGAAAGAAGTGTATTAACGCGGAAAAGAACGAAAATGTCGAATTAACCCACTGCAGACTGCAGAGTGGGTTCAAAATTGTGACTGAGAATCTAAAGAGTTTTTTCGTCTAGTATGTGATAACATGTCATCTTCCAACTCACCGAGCGTCACGCAATCGCTTTTCCACGATCAGCTTTCACGATTACTTGCACTATTTTGGAATATTCCTTGCGCATTTCTTGATGAAAATCGATTGTAATATAATTTCAAGCCTTCATATAGTCTTCTCACTTTGCGCGCGAGTTGTTTGGTGTGATGTCTGTACAGATTTCACCAACGTAAACCATATTTGTCAACAAAATAAACACATTCCGCTGAAAAAGATGATAATACGGACCACGTTCAAAGCTGTCAATTGTGTCTCTAATGTTGCGCGTGTTAAATATTCAATAGTGACATCTCGTTTATATCTACATCTACTTTTATTACGTTGGTAATATCTGTACAGACATCACACCAACCAACTCGCGCGCAAAGTGAGAAAACTATGTGAAGACTTGAATATAAACCGATCGATTTTCATAAAGTAATGGGCCAGGAATATTCCAAAATAGCGCAATAATAATCGCGAAAGCTAATCACGGAAAAGCGATTGCGTGACGCTCTGTAAGTTGTAAGATGACATGTTATCACATACCAGACGAAAAAACTCTTTAGATTCTCAGTCTGCATTTTGTACCCACTCTACAGTCTGCAGTCTACATTTTGTATCCGGTCTGCAGGCTGCAGTCTGCACTTTTTACTAACAGGTACCGTGGTACCAATACAATTTATTTTTGGTTACAGTTATTCGCGCAACACACACAATCTGCCACAAAATACCTGTGTGAGAGTTAATTCGACATTTTTGTTCTTTTCCGCGTTAATACTCTTCTTTCCTTTTGGAAAAATGTAGACATCACTTACAATGTTTCAAGTAATCCACCCACCCCAAAAATATAACTATTGCATGCATAGCATGCCCATGTTTTACATTGTGGACATTACCAAGGCTGGATTCAACTTTTAATTCAGGGAAAAAGACCTTTTGTGATGAGAATTTGTTTCATTGTTATGTTGGAGGTGGAAGTAGCTTTTCCACGGACTACGTGCAATTGTTTTCGCGTTCAGCGGTCCTAAAATATGTTTAAATTGTCATTGCATGATCTGTAATTGAATCAATCCTCTTATAGTGAATACCTGAGGCCCACTGCCTGCGTAAAACCGCGGTTTGGGTGAGACCTCGTATAAATAACCAGTCCAAAGAGTTTTATTCTCGTTTGTGGTAAGATATTCTAATCACGTTGGATAAACGAAATGACATAATTGATTTCCGTATTACTGCTGCTGTGAAAAGATACCCTAGAACACCAAAAAAATTATGCTGTGGCAAGTGATAAACTTAAGACAGGCAATTATCGTGTTTTCTGAGAAGACGCCATATTTCTGACTCTTGCTTTTAATGTACCTCACTACTCAGCATCAAAGCCAAATGGTTCTCTAGTAACAATTGATTAAAATCGCGTCTCCATAACTTCTTGCAGCTGAGTGGGATCGGTGCGATATATTCTGAGCTCTTTCTCCGTTCTAGGCGTTCCAGGTGCAGTGCGGTATCTTTCTACAATTTGTCCCGTCCTCGTGGTTGTTCCCCTCTTAGTGCAACACAAACGTAGCGTTTGCTGAAATTCAGGAATTCTAAATATATACACAACTGGATTGAAAAAAGAGTTGGAATAGTTTAAAATGTTCACCACAAAATTAACCCGATGTGGTAACGATTCCACAGGTATACAGATTAAAATGTTTATGATAAGTAAGGGAAGCCAGCTTACTAAAGCCAACATGGATACATAAAGTAGGGTCTTTGTTAAGCGTTTGTTTCGCGAGGCTCTGTTTTGTTGTTGTGAAGTAAATCTTCCGTGTTTAGAATTTTTCCAGATCCCAATGTTACAGACACATACTGTGATTGTAAGACACCATTGGACGTAGACTGCCACGTAAATAGCAGATTTAAATGAACTAAAGACAATTAACAAAGTTAGAATTGAAGACAGCAAGACAGCGAGTGTCCAAAGAATGAAAATGGCAATGTAGTATGTTCTGGTGGATAGTGATCGGTGGTGAAACGGCCAATATACAGCATAAAATCTCTCACAGGATATGAAGGCTGCAGATAGATATGAGCCGAACAAAAACATGGTATCGATGCATCTGAAGACCATTAGACGAAGGCCAAATTTTGCTGTCCAAAGCTGATAGGCATCTCCAACAAAGTAACTGAAAAAGGGTACAGAGAAGGTTCCCAACATCAAATCAGCAAACGCCATGTTCATAACTAGGAATAAACTTTTCCTACGAAGTGCTTTGGTGACCGCAAAGAGAACAAGAGCGAGCAAGTTTCCTGCAATGATTAGGACAGAAGATAACATTAAGACGCTGCACAATGCGATGCCTTCTGATTCGGAAGGAAAACGTTTTGCGAATTCGGACGCATTTTGCTGGCTTTCGTTCACTGCCGACATGTCAATCATTCTAAACGGTATTCAGTTAATCGTAAAAAAGAAGCAGAATTTCAAAGGAGAAGCGCTCAACCTTTTGCAGTAAAACGAAATAATATCAGCTAAAATTTTATGTAAATATCATGGTAATTTTATTCAAAGTGTTTGTGTAGTTGGAGTAGGCAATGAGTTTGAAACTAATATTGCACCACGTAGAACCCTTCTTGTCACAATAAATGAAATATCCGTTTACTAAAAAACCGTAACAGCTGTATTTTTTTACTGAGTGGTAAGGCTTTGTAAACAAATTTCTTGGCTAGATAAAAATTTCTTTGAAAGCCGACTGGGGCGTCATCATTTCTCATTGAGAAATAATCTTCATTAAGAAGGCTCTATAGGGTTTTTGTTCAATGTTGGCGCGCGCGCCATGGTTGTTTTTCTAGAAAATTTTTGTTTTGGCTTTTTAAGGTCACTAAAAGCCGTCAAAAGGTAATGGTCTTCTTGTTGGCTAAGAAACGATTACAAAACATTATTAACGTGCAGATCACGTTCCATTCGAAACAAGGGTGTTGATTAAAACGCGTAGCCAAATAAACTTATCTTGTAAAACGTCTCGGCCTTCTTATGTAACTTGGGTAAGTTGAGTTTTAATGGCAGGTGTAATGTCCTTTACGGCAGTTGTTAAAACACTCTCGAGGACAGGTAAATGGTTTACTCATAGTGCTATGTCAGTCTTAGCATCGGAACTACAAGCAAGGGGAAATCGGAAGAAGAGACCAAACAGCTGCACTTTGGACGCTGGAGATGGAGCTAAGAATATAACCAACGGATCCAATTCCCCTTTAAATAGAGTTTGAAGATTCTATTCCCCTGTTAGCCGGAAAAACCCAAGTTAAATGAAAACGCCGACTCGTTTCACAAGATAAGCTAATTTGGTCGCACATTTTAAAAACATCCTTGTTTTGATTGGAACGTGATCTGCACGTTAATAGTGGTTTGTAATCGCTTATTAGGTGACAAGAAGACGTTGACATGAAGTGTAATCAATCTCGAGCTCGTGCCTTCCGTTGTACCCTCATGATACTTTTTGTTTTACATCTCCTGGAGTAAAAAAGATACCAAAATGAAATTTCAGAAAATAGTAAATCTTTATTTTCTTTATTGGACATAAAATTTTTAGGAAATTGAGAAAAATATGACTTTTTTCCTTCTGTGATACCTTAATATAAATTCACTTAATTATAGACAATAATTTACCATTATTTCGCTCTCATAGTTATAACTTATCTAAATTCAATGGTGTTAGATGACTGTTTAATGCGGACAGAGAAATAGAATAGTGCATCACGTATCATGTGTCCAGGACAAATTATACTGGATGTGTTTTTACGCTTTTTACTCATCATTTTGAGGAATGATGACGCCCCAGTCGACTTTTAAAGAAATTTTCATACAGGTTATACAGGCAAGAAATTTGTTTCAAAAGTCTTACCACTCAGTAAAAAAAATACATGAACACCTGTTACATCTTCGAATAAACGGGCATTTAATTTATTGTAACACGAAGGATTCTACGTGGCACAGTATTTGTTCAAACTCATTGCCTACTCCAACTACATTAACACCTTCAAAAAATTACCATGATATTGACAGAAATTTCCGTTCAAATCCCTCCGATAAAACTGACCTTTGCATTAAAACAACGTGTCACAAGCCCGTCTCTTCGCAGGAGAAACCTCAATAGGGAATCTCAACTGATCAAGAAGTAATGCGGGTGTATGCCCTCATATATTCTGCAAACAAATAACGAATATCACCCGGGAAATATTCAGTGAAGTAGTGCTTTTACACCAAGCGCGTGAGAGCTAAGATAGTTTCCGAAAATCAAATACTTAAGAGAAAAGACTATTAAATGCAGATAAAAATTTGAATGAGACTGCAATCGATATAAGAGCATGCCTCTTCGCTCCAAGAAATAACTTCTTAGTTCTTGTAAAAGGAATTCACACGGTTTACCGCACCAGAAAAGTCAACGGATCAGTAATGTAAATGAACTTTACATAAGATAATAATTCCTTATTATTTCTCTCTCTCTTTGCTATGGCTCTTTTAAATTCAACGGTGTAGAATGAATTTCTAAGGCAAAATTAGAACTAGAGCAGTGCATTGAGGATCATGAGTCAAGGGCAAATTATCCTGGAAGTGTTATTACACTGTTTATTTGTCAATTTAATGAAGATTGTATCTCATTGAGAGATAATAACACCCGAGTGGCTTTACGAAGAAATTTTGAGCCAAGTAAGAAATTTACAGAAGCTTAGGCGCCTCTTTTTTTTTCCTCTCTGACCTAAATTTATCACAGAAGGATGAATGTTTAATGTAAATTTGAAAATTTATCAACGCGCTAAGTAGAGAGTTAAAGCAAAATATCTTAGAGGTGTCACAACAAAATCCGTTCATCACAGATAGAAAATTATTTCTCATTGAGAAATGATAACCATATATGCCTCTTCGCTCCGAAAAAGATTATTTTTAAGATTCAAGTAAAGGGAAACACGCGGTTTTCTTGAACGGATCAGTTAGCGGATCAGTTAATGTAAATACAATTATCTGTAGATAATAATTTGGATCATTTCTTTCTCTTTGCTAAAACTCATTTAAATTGAACGGCGTAGGATGACTGTTAAATGCAAAATTAAAAATTGAAGAGTGTATTATGTAGCATGCGTCTGGGGCATATTATCCCGAAAGCGTTATTTATACTCTTTGTTCATTGAAAGATGATAACGTTGGAGTCGGTTTGTTAATAAATTTTGAACCAAGTAAGAAATTTGTTCAAACCTAATGAAGCGGTAAAACTTTGCAGAAAAACACGCAAACAGCTGTCACCTTGTTTGATGAACAGACATATATCGCGACATGAAGGGCTCTACGTGCACGGTCTTATTTCGAAATGCATTGTCTACGTCGACATCATGACTGCCTTGAGTAAAATTGCTATGACACATAAATGACTTTTCAGCTGTTGTTATTTCGTGTCGTTGCAGAAGATCGAGTTCCTCTCCTTCGAAACACCACACTCTTTCCCGATCAAACGTTTCATCCCGTAAACCATTTAGTTACACGTTAACTTTGTTTGAGGCATTGGCAGTGAACGAAATCCTACAAATAAGTCCAAATTTGCAAGAAGTTTCCAAAGCAGAAGGCATCCGTCCTAAACATAACAGTAAACTTGCTTACTTTTAAAATAACGTTTGTGAGAAAATTGCGCACTTTTGATCGGCTGAAAACGAGTACATTCCGATGTAACATGAGTACAAATTACTAATAGCGCCTTCTTTTACTATTTGAGTAAGTACTGAGTAATCCCACCGGCTACCTAACCCCTTAACTCCCAAGATCTCATCAGTAATTCTCCTTTCTGTCTGCTACACAATTCTTATTGGATCAACTAATAATCCCCTAATTGATATTTTACTTTATTCTCATCTTTTCTATGCTTGATATTGTATTGATATTGTAAGGAGAAATTCTCTCTTAGTCACTCATGGGAGGTAAAGGGTTAGGGGAATTGGAAAAATATTTGACAACTTCAACTGGAAGCTTTTATTAGCACTAGTTTGGCTAAGTGGAGTCGTGTTTCAGAGCTAGGTTCTTGACATTACGTTCATCAAACAAATGTTTGAGCGACAGAATGCAAATGACACGAAAAAGAGATGTAATATCCATAGTGAAAAGAAGTTTGTCTTGCCTAAGGAAATTAACGACACGAACAATTTCAAGTGCGTGTTGGCTGTCTTTAATGTATGATGGTAAAGTTTTGACGATAGGAGTCATAAATGTACTTAACTCTACATTATAATTTCCTAGTATTTCTTTCTCTAATTGTTACGACTCGTTTAACCCTACTTCTGCTGGTTAAAAAACGCACAAATTTGTCCACATTCAGTTTTTAATTCATATCTCAACAAATATTTACAGGAATAACACCTACAATATGTCATTTTAAAGTGTATAGAATGGGCTTCTCAGGGAAAAAAAAATTCATCATTGAAACCCAAGACTTTCCTAAAAAGTAAAATTTAAAACACAAAATAAGTAAGACATAGTGTAAAACTTGAAGTAAAAGTCACTTTTCCTCATAGGTATAGGTTACTTAAGATTAATTGATAGCAGAAGTTAATTAATTTCAAAGGTGTACGATGACTGTTTGATGCAAAATTAAACTTTGCATAGAGTAGCATGTGTCTAGGGCTAATTATCCTGAAGTGTTATTAAACCTTTCGTTTATCACTAATGAAGATTATCTCTCATCGAGAAAGGACAACGTCCTAGTCTGCTAGGGTAGAGATTTTGAGTCACATAAAACCTTAACAAGTGTAAAACTGTACAATTCTTGCCACTTCAACCGGAAAATACATGAACAGCTGTTACGTTCTTTGATGAAAAGCCATTTTATTGACAGTATTAGTTGAACCTGAAATGTCTTGTCTACCTGGAACACGTGACTCCTTGAATGTAATTACCCCGAAATGCAAATAACATTTCAGCTGCTGTCGCTTGATGTTGTAGCAAGTTCCTCTCCTCTGAAACAACGCGTTTTATTCCAAAAAAAGACTGTTTACCGTAATTCATTTAGTCATAAGTTTATAAGATTGACTCGTCGGCAGTGAACAAAACCATGGAGAATGCGTCTGCATTCACAAGAAGTTTACCCTCCAACGAAGAAGGGATCGCACTATGCAGCGCTCTCATTTTATCTTCGGTCCTAATCATTGCAGGAAACTTGCCCACTCTGGTTCTCTTTGCAGTTACCAAACCACTTCGTAGGAAAAGTTTATTTTTAGTTATGAACATGGCGTTTGCTGATTTGATGTTAGGAGCGTTCACTCTGCCCTTTTATATTTTCGTTGCTGGAGGTGATTATCAGCTTTGGACAGTAGAATATGACTCTGAACACATGGTCTACAAAATATTTTACACAAGTTTCGATGACACGTTTTTGTTAGGCTCGTATATATCTGCAGCCTCTATTTCTTGTGAGAGATTTTATGCCGTATTTTGGCCCTTTAAACACCGTTCATTATCCACCAGAGCATACCGCATCGCCATTTTCTTACTTTGGTCTTCCGCTGTCTTGCTGTCTACATTAATGACTTTGTTAAACGTTTCGAGTTCATTTAAATTAGCTCTGTACGTTTTTATCCCCGTAGTGTTGGGTCTAACAATCATCGTATGTGTTTGTAATATCGCCATCTGGAGAAATTTTCAACACCAGAGTGTTGCTTCACAGAATCGAAATGGAGCTTCGCAAAACCGACGCTTAACAAAGACCCTACTTCTGGTTTCCATACTGGCTTTAGTATGTTGGCTTCCCATAGTCATCTTGAACATATTAATCAATATAACGAAGACATCAATACCGTTGAAGTTTTATTACATGGTGAACATTCTAAATTATTCTAACTCTTTTGTCAATCCGATTGTGTATGTATTCAGAATTCCTGAGTTTCAGCAAGCACTGCGTTTGTGTTGCACGAAGAGCAGACCAGCCATTAAGATGGTAAAAATTCAAAGGAAGAAACCGAACGGCTGCACTTAAAACGCCAGAGATAGAACTAAGAATATTCAGAAACGATCTCACTCGCCCGCAAGTTATTGTTGAACGATAATATATGGAAACTAAGTTTTAGTTTGCTGAGATAAGAGGATCGTCCGCGTTGTTACTGAGTAGTGACATCCATAGGAGGAAGGAGCCATGAACGTGGAGTATTGTAAGAAAATAGGATAAGGTTGTTAGATTTTCAATTTTTTACTTCACAGAGCCCTGTTGTTGTTCTATAGGGTTGCTTTTTGCAGCAGAAGTTCACACCAGTTAAGTCTGAATTTCATCCAGTGATGAAAATATACAGTTTTATTTATCCTATCTAAGCAAAATATCGTCTCATTTTACGAAAAAAATAAACTCTTCATAAATATGATAATTCTAGCTCTTAAGTTATAGCTCAAATTCACACTCCTATACTTTTAAGGTTGTCAGAACATGTCAATGACCATCTTGCGGACCGCCCCCTCAAGAGTGTGAAATAAAAAATAAGATAAAATAAAGAGCGTACAGCTTTCCCTGCCTCCGAACTAAAATCAAGTAAAGTTTAATCAAGTTGTTTTGCCATTTATTATCGCTCGTTTAGATCAAATACAATTTAAAATATATATGAAGAACACCGAATGCACAAGACACCTGCAGGTAACTCAGCCCGTGGACAAGACCCTTTAATTTTGACATAAAAAATTACCACGAAATAAATTTTTCCTCTTAACTTAAGGTTGAATTTAACTTGACGTTCGTAATATAAAAGAGAGCCCTTCGTGAAAAGTAAAACCGCCATTTTGCTAAAGCGGGTTACCATGATGCCATTTTTATCCGCACGTGCGAAGAGGTAAGGGGAACGTTCACCGCGCGTGGTAAAGATATCATGTTGTCGAAACTGAAATTCTGGTAATTCATCGATATATATATATATATATATATATATATATATATCATAAAACTTTAGACAAGTGGGCGACGAAAACAGCTGAGTTCTTTCCGACAGTTTCCAATGAGCCATAGGTTTAAAGATGAAGTACCTCTACGCCTCGAATGATCTCAGTTTCACGGGCATCATAATTAAAACTAGTGGAGTAGAAATTGTTGATAAGTAATCGAATTATTTTCATGTGTGGACACTAGGAAATAAAATGCCTCTTTTTTGTCAAAAAATAAATTCATTCAAGCACACAGTTGTATTCGGTTACCTCGACAGGAAAGAGAACTCTAATAAAACGTCTAGTAATCGTAACTTTAGTTCATCTTTAAAACCCATAATCTGATTATTAATTTCATATTTCCAGACGCTGAGACACTCGAAGCAAGCGCGTGAGAGCTGAGATACTTTCCAAAATTTAAATACTCAAGCGAAAAGAGTATTAAAGGCAGATAAAAATTTGAATGAGACTGCAATCGATACAAGAGCATGCCTTTACGCTCCAAGAAATAGCTTCTTAGTTCTAGTAAAAAGAATTCACAAGGTTCACTGCACCGGAAAAGTCAGCGGATCAGTAATGTAAATGAACTTTACTTAAGATAGTAATTCATAAGTATTTCTCTCTCTCTTTGCTATGGCTCTTTTAAATTCAACGCTGTAGAATGAATTTCTAAGGCAAAATTAGAACTAGAGCAGTGCATCGAGTATCATGAGTCGAGTGCAAATCATCCTGGAAGTGTTATTACACTGTTTATTTATACATTTTAAATGAAGATTATATCTCATGGAGAGATAATAACACCCGAGTGGCCTTACAAAGAAATGTTGAGCCAAGTGAGAAATTTCCAGGCGCTTAGGCGTCAAAGATCTCTTTCTCCCCTCTCTGAGCTAACTTCTTCACAGTAGGGTGAATGTTTAATGCAAATTTGAAAATGGATCAACGTTCTGAGTAGAGAGTTAAAGCAAAATATCTTAGATGTGTCACAACAAAATTCGTTCATCACCGAAATGAAAATTATCTCTCATGAAGAAATGATAACGATATATGCCTCTTCGCTCCGAAAAGAATATATTTTCATGATTTAAGTAAAGGAAAACATACGGTTTTCCTGAACAATACAATTAACTATAGATAATAATTTGGATCATTTCTTTCTCTTTGCTAAAACTCATTTAAATTGAACGGCGTAGGATGACTGTTAAATGCAAAATTAAAAATTGAAGAGTGTATTATGTAGCATGCGTCTGGGGCATATTATCCTGAAAGCGTTCTTTATATTCTTTGTTCATTGAAAGGGGATAACGTCCGAGTCGGTTTGTTAATAAATTTTGAGCTAAGCAAGAAATAAACCTAAACCTTTGCAGAAAAACACACAAATAGCTGTCACGTTGTTTGATGAACAAACATATATCGTGACATGAAGGGCTCTACGTGTACGGTATTATTTCGAAATGCATTGTCTACCTTGACAACATGACTACCTTGATTAAAATTACTATGACACATAAATGACTTTTCAGCTGTTGTTATTTCGTGTCGTTGCAGAAGATCGAGTTCCTCTCCTTTAAAACACCACATTCTTTCCCGATCAAACGTTTTATCTCGTAAACCATTTAGTTACAAGTTAACTTTGTTCGGGGCATCGGCAGTGAACGAAATCTATCAAATAAGTTCAAATTTGCAAGAAGTTTTCAAAGCAGATGACATCCGTCCTAATCATAACAGGAAACTTGCTTACTTTTAAAATAACGTTTGTGAGAAAATTACGTACTTCTGATCGGCTGAAAACGAGTGCATTCCGATGTAACACGAGTGCAAATTACTAATAGCGCCTTCTTTTACTATTTGAGTACGTACTGAGTAATCCCACCGGCTACCTAACCCCTTTACCGGCCCAAGATCTCATCAGTAATTCTCCTTTCTGTCTGCTATACAATTCTAATTATGTCAATTTGGTATTGGATCAACTAATAATCCCCTAATTGATATTTTACTTTATTCTCATCTTTTCTATGCTTGATATTGTATTGATATTGTAAGGAGAAATTCTCTCTTAGTCACTCATGGGAGGTAAAGGGTTAGGGGAATTGGAAAAATATTTGACAACTTCAACTGGAAGCTTTTATTAGCACTAGTTTAGCTAAGTGGAGTCGTGTTTCAGAGCTAGGTTCTTGACATTACGTTCATCAAACAAATGTTTGAGCAACAGAATGCAAATGACACGAAAAAGAGATGTAATATTCATAGTGAAAAGAAGTTTGTCTTGGCTAAGGAAATTAACGACACCAATAATTTCAAGTGCGTGTTGGCTGTCTTTAATGTATGATGGTAAAGTTTTGACGATAGGAGTCATAAATGTACTTAACTCTACATTATAATTTCCTAGTATTTCTTTCTCTAATTGTTACGACTCGTTTAATTTCAAAGATGTACGATGACTGTTTGATGCAAAATTAAACTTTGCATAGAGTAGCATGTGTCTAGAGCTAATTATCCTGAAGCGTTATTAAACCTTTCGTCTATCACTAATGAAGATTATCTCTCATTGAGAAAGGACAACGTCCTAGTCTGCTAGGGTAGAGATTTTGAGTCACATAAGAAGTTTGTTAAAACTTTAACAAGTGTAAAACTGTACAATTCTTGCCACTTCAACCGGAAAATACATGAACAGTTGTTACGTTCTTTGATGAAAAGCCATTTTATTGACAGTATTAGTTGAACCTGAAATGTCTTGTCTACCTGGAACACGTGACTCCTTGAATGTAATTACCCCGAAATGCAAATAACATTTCAGCTGCTGTCGCTTGGTGTTGTAGCAAGTTCCTCTCCTCTGAAACAACGCGTTTTATTCCGAAAAAAAAGACTGTTTACCGTAATTCATTTAGTCATAAGTTTATAAGATTGACTCGTCGACAGTGAACAAAACCATGGAGAATGCGTCTGCATTAACAAGAAGTTTACCCTCCAAGGAAGAAGGGATCGCACTATGCAGCGCTCTCATTTTATCTTCGGTCCTTATCATTGCAGGAAACTTGCTAACTCTGGTTCTCTTTGCAGTTACCAAACCACTTCGTAGGAAAAGTTTATTTTTAGTTATGAACATGGCGTTTGCTGATTTGATGTTAGGAGCGTTCACTCTGCCCTTTTACATTTACCTCATTGGAGATGACTATCAGCTTTGGACAGCAAAATATGACTTTGAACACATGGCCTACAAAATATTTTACACAAGTTTCGATGACACGTTTTTGTTAGGCTCGTATATATCTGCAGCCTCTATTTCTTGTGAGAGATTTTATGCTGTATTTTGGCCCTTTAAACACCGTTCATTATCCACCAGAACATACCGCATCGCCATTTTCTTACTTTGGTCTTCCGCTGTCTTGCTGTCTACATTAATGACTTTGTTAAACGTTTCGAGTTCATTTGAATCTGTTTTGTACGTTTTTATCCCCGTAGTGTTGGGTCTAACAATCATCGTATGTGTCTGTAATATCGCCATCTGGAGAAATTTTCAACACCAGAGTGTTGCTTCACAGCATCGAAATGGAGCTTCGCGAAACCGACGCTTAACAAAGACCCTACTTCTGGTTTCCATACTGGCTTTAGTATGTTGGCTTCCCATAGTCATCTTGAACATATTAATCAATATAACGAAGACATCAATACCGTTGAAGTTTTATTACATGGTGAACATTCTAAATTATTCTAACTCTTTTGTCAATCCGATTGTGTATGTATTCAGAATTCCTGAGTTTCAGCAAGCACTGCGCTTGTGTTGCACGAAGAGCAGACCAGCCATTAAGATGGTAAAAATTCAAAGGAAGAAACCGAACGGCTGCACTTAAAACGCCAGAGATAGAACTAAGAATATTCAGAAACGATCTCACTCGCCCGCAAGTTATAGTTGAACGATAATATATGGAAACTAAGTTTTAGTTTGCTGAGATAAGAGGATCGTCCGCGTTGTTACTGAGTAGTGACATCCATAGGAGGAAGGAGCCATAAATGTGGAGTATTGTAAGAAAATTGGATAACGTTCTTAGATTTTCAATTTTTTACTTCACAGAGCCCTGTTGTTGTTCTATAAGCTTGCTTTCTGCAGCAGAAGTTCACACCAGTTAAGTCTGAATTTCATCCAGTGATGAAAATATACAGTTTTATTTATCCTATCTAAGCAAAATATCGTCTCATTTTACGAAAAAAATAAACTCTTCATAAATATGATAATTCTAGCTCTTAAGTTATAGCTCAAATTCACACTCCTATACTTTTAAGGTTGTCAGAACATGTCAATGACCATCTTGCGGACCGCCCCCTCAAGAGTATGAAATAAAAAATAAGATAAAATAAAGAGCGTACAGCTTTCCCTGCCTCCGAACTAAAATCAAGTAAAATTTAATCAAGTTGTTTTGCCATTTATTATCGCTCGTTTAGATCAAATACAATTTAAAATATATATGAAGAACACCGAATGCACAAGACACCTGCAGGTACCTCATCCCGTGGACAAGACCCTTTAATTTTGACATAAAAAATTACCGCGAAATAAATTTTTCGTCTGAACTTAAGGTTGAATCAAACTTGACGTTCGTAATATAAAAGAGAGCCCTTCGTGAAAAGTAAAACCGCCATTTTGCTAAAGCAGGTTACCATGACGTCATTTTTATCCGCACGTGCGAAGAGATAAGGGGAACGTTCACCGCTCGTGCTAAAGATATCATGTTTTCGAGATATAGCTCTTTGGCATACAAAGCTTTGCTTTCATGTCCAAATTGAGCACTCTACTAGGATGAGTCATTGCTGCTAGCATTATGCATGCTCACTAGTTTATCTAGTTTGAGCACTCTGGCATGGCTTAGATGATACCACACGCGTGAGATCACTTGGGGTGGCTATATAGCCTTACCTCCATCCTAGCATCAGCACTGCACTGATGAGGCCCAGAAGGCCGAAACAGTACTGTCTGCAGTTAGTTATATATATATATATAGCATAAAACTTTAGACAAGTGGGCGAAAACAGCTGAGTTCTTTCCGACAGTTTCCAATGAGCCATAGGTTTGAAGATGAAGTACCTCTACGCCTCGAATGATCTCAGTTTCACGGGCATCATAATTAAAACTAGTGGAGTAGAAATTGTTGAAAGGTAATCGAATTATTTTCGTGTGTGGACACTAGGAAATAAAATGCCTCTTTTTTGTCAAAAAATAAATTCATTCAAGCACACAGTTGTATTCGGTTACCTCGACAGGAAAAAGAACTCTAATAAAACGTCTAGTAATCGTAACTTTAGTTCATCTTTAAAACCCATAATCTGATTATTAATTTCATATTTCCAGACGCTGAGACACTCGAAGCAAGCGCGTGAGAGCTGAGATACTTTCCAAAATTTAAATACTCAAGCGAAAAGAGTATTAAAGGCAGATAAAAATTTGAATGAGACTGCAATCGATACAAGAGCATGCCTTTACGCTCCAAGAAATAGCTTCTTAGTTCTAGTAAAAAGAATTCACAAGGTTCACTGCACCGGAAAAGTCAGCGGATCAGTAATGTAAATGAACTTTACTTAAGATAGTAATTCATAAGTATTTCTCTCTCTCTTTGCTATGGCTCTTTTAAATTCAACGCTGTAGAATGAATTTCTAAGGCAAAATTAGAACTAGAGCAGTGCATAGAGTATCATGAGTCGAGTGCAAATCATCCTGGAAGTGTTATTACACTGTTTATTTATACATTTTAAATGAAGATTATATCTCATGGAGAGGTAATAACACCCTAGTGGCCTTACGAAGAAATTTTGAGCCAAGTGAGAAATTTCCAGGCGCTTAGGCATCAAAGATCTCTTTCTCCCCTCTCTGAGCTAACTTCTTCACAGTAGGGTGAATGTTTAATGCAAATTTGAAAATGGATCAACGTTCTGAGTAGAGAGTTAAAGCAAAATATCTTAGATGTGTCACAACAAAATTCGTTCATCACCGAAATGAAAATTATCTCTCATGAAGAAATGATAACGATATATGCCTCTTCGCTCCGAAAAGAATATATTTTCATGATTTAAGTAAAGGAAAACATACGGTTTTCCTGAACAATACAATTAACTATAGATAATAATTTGGATCATTTCTTTCTCTTTGCTAAAACTCATTTAAATTGAACGGCGTAGGATGACTGTGAAATGCAAAATTAAAAATTGAAGAGTGTATTATGTAGCATGCGTCTGGGGCATATTATCCTGAAAGCGTTCTTTATATTCTTTGTTCATTGAAAGGGGATAACTTCCGAGTCGTTTTGTTAATAAATTTTGAGCTAAGCAAGAAATAAACCTAAACCTTTGCAGAAAAACACACAAATAGCTGTCACGTTGTTTGATGAACAAACATATATCGTGACATGAAGGGCTCGACGTGCACGGTATTATTTCGAAATGCATTGTCTACCTTGACAACATGACTACCTTGATTAAAATTACTATGACACATAAATGACTTTCCAGCTGTTGTTATTTCGTGTCGTTGCAGACGATCGAGTTCCTCTCCTTTAAAACACCACATTCTTTCACGATCAAACGTTTCATTCCGTTAACCATTTAGTTACAAGTTAACTTTGTTCGAGGCATCGGCAGTGAACGAAATCTATCAAATAAGTTCAAATTTGCAAGAAGTTTCCAAAGGAGATGGCATCCGTCCTAATCATAACAGGAAACTTCTTTACTTTTAAAATAACGTCTATGAGAAAATTACGCACTTCTGATCGGCTGAAAATGAGTGCATTCCGATATATCAAGAGTGCAAATTACTAATAGCGCCTTCTTTCAGTGACTATATGAGTACGTGCTGAGTAATCCCACCAGCTACCTAACTCTTTAACTCCCAAGATCTCATTAGTAATTCTCCTCACTGTCAGCCATACAATTCCTATGATGTAAATTTGGAGAGTTTGGTATTGGATCAACTAATAATCCTCAATTGATATTTTACTTTATTCTCATCACTTCTATGCTTGATATTGTATTGATATTGTAAGGAGAGATTCTCTCTTAGTCACTCATGGGAGGTAAAGGAGTAAGGGAATTGGAACAATATTTGACAACTTCAACTGAAAGCTATTATTAGCACTACTTTGGCTGAGCGGAGTCGTGTTTCAGAGCTAAGTTCTTTGACAGTACGTTGATTAAAAAAAATTTTGAGCGACAGAATGGTGAATGACAGTAAAAAGAGATGTAATCTCCATAGTGAAAGGATGTTTGTCTTGGCCAAAGTCACGAACAATTTCAAGCGCGTGTTGGCTGTCTTTAATGTAAATACGTAAAAATTATCTTTAATTAAATCAACCCTCTTATACAGAATACCTGAGGCCCATTGCTCGCGTAAACCGCGGTTTGGGTTAGCAAAATGGTGAGATGTTATAATCACATTGGATAAATGAAGAAACGTATTTGATTTCCTTATGTGCTGCTGCTACGAAAAGATACCATATAACACACACAAAAAAATTGTACTGGGGCAAGTAATAAACTTAAAGCAGGCAATTATCGTATTTTCTGAGAAGACGCCATATTTCTGACTCTTGCTTCTATTGTACCTCACTAAATAGCATCAAAGCCAAATGGTCCTCTTGTCACAACTAATTAAAATTGAGTCTCCATATCTTCTTGGTCAAACATTACCTGCAGCCGGGTGGGATCGGTGCGATATTTTCTTAGCTCTTTCTCCCGCGTTCTAAGTGTAGTGCGGTATCTTTTTTCGATTTGTCCTGTCTTCGTGGCTGTTCCCTTCTTAGTGCACGACAAACGTAGCGTTTGCTTAAATTCAGGAATTCTAAATATATACACAACTGGATTGAAAAAAGAGTTGGAATAGTTTAAAATGTTCACCACAAAATTAACCAGATGTGATAGTGATTCCCCAGTTATACAGATTAAAATGTTTATGATAAGTAAGGGAAGCCAGGTTATTAAAGCCAACATGGATACAAAAAGTAGGGTCTTTGTTAAGCGTTTGCTTCGCGAGGATCTGTTTTGTTGTTGTGAAGTAAACCTTCCGTGTTGAGAATTTATCCAGATACCAATGTTACAGACACATATTATGATTGTTAGACACAACTGGACGATGACTACCACGTACAAAGCAGATTTAAATGAACTAAAGACACCTAACAAAGTTAGAATTGAAGACAGAAAGACAGCGAGTATCCAAAGTATGAAAATGGTGATGTAGTATGTTCTGGTGGACAGTGATCGGTGGTGAAACGGCCAACATACAGCAAAAAATCTCTCACAGGATATGAAGGCTGCAGATAGATATGAGCCGAACATAAAAATGGCATCGATGCATCTGAAGACCATTAGGCGAAAGCCGAATTTTGCTGTCCAAAGCTGATAGGCATCTCCCACAAAGTAAATGTAAAAGGGGTGCGGAGATAGTTCCCAACATCAAATCAGCAAACGCCATGTTCATAACTAGGAATAAACTTTTCCTACGGAGTGCTTTGTTAGCTGCAAAGAGAACAAGAGGGAGCAAGCTTCCTGCAATGATTAGGACCGAAGATAACATGAAGACGCTGCACAATGCGATACCTTCTGATTTGGAAGGAAAACGTTTTGCGAATTCGGACGTATTTTTCAGGCTTTCGTTCACTGCCGAGATGTCAATCATTGTAAATTTAAAACTAAATCAGTTGAGGCAGAAAGTTTTATCGCAAAAAAAAAGCAGTGTTTCAAAGGAGTAGGGCTCAACCTTTTGCAATAAAAAGAAATAAGAACAGCTGGAAAGTTATGTAAATATCACGGTAATTTTATCCAAGGTGTTTGTGTAATTAGAGCATGCAATGAGTTGGAACTAATATTGTGCCATATAGAACCCTTCGTGTCACAATAAATTAAGTGTCCTTTTATTAAAAAAAATCTAACAGCTGTATTTTTTTTTACTGAGTGGTAAGGCTTTTTAAACAAATTTCTTGCCTGAATAAAAATTTCTTTGAAAGCCGACTGGGGCGTCATCATTTCTCAAGGAGAGATAGCTAGTCTTCATTAAGGAAGCTCTAAAGGGCGCGCGCCATCGTTGTCTTTTTCTGTTTTGGCTTTTTATGGTCACTAAAGCCATCAAAAGGCGATGAGCAAGATTTGGACTATCGTTTGCAGTAGTAAATATTACCAAGATGATTTTCGTTATTTAGCAAAGGCTCCATGAAGAGAGGCGCCCGCTACTGATAATTTGGCCTTGCTTTTGATTTTCTATAATTTGCTTCGGTGAAATCTCTCAAAATTTTCACAGTTTGTGAAATGTGTCCTGCCGATCATTTAAAAAGCCGAAAAAATAGGGGTTACAAAGGTATTTTCCTCGCTATCTGCAATTTTGCGTTTTCTCCCTCTTTTGGTGTCTTTTTTACTTCAGGAGATATAAAGCAAAAAGTATCATAAGAGAACAAAGGAAGGCACGAGATTGATTACACTTCATGTCTACGTCTTCTTGTCACCTTAGAAACAATTACAAACCATCATTAACGTGCAGATCACGTTCCAATCGAAACAAGGGTGTCGGTTGAAATGCGTGGCCAAATAAACTCATCTTGTAAAACGTCTCGGCCTTTTTATGTAACTTGCGTTTTCATTAACGAGGGAATAGAAAGTGTCATGGTTAAGTGTTCTGAAGCAAAGATCAGAAGTTTAAAGGATCTTGTGTCAATACCACGGGATTAAGGATCGGTATCGGTGAATTTTTGCCGATCAATTGATCAGAAACTCAAACTTCTTCACAAAATTCACTGAGAGGTTATCCTCGGGGTAATTTGCGAACACCCCGCCAGTTTTTTTACCCTTTTTTCTAAACTACTTGCGATCTTTGCTTTTACGGCGATTCTTTTCGATGAGCAGTATGGTAGTATATAAACGCAGAATAGGTTTCTACAATAGGAGCTAATTGACTACTGCCGACCCGTTGCTTTTCAAGTAGAGTTTCAATGGCAGGTGTAATGGCCTTTACGGCTCATGGTTAAAGTCTTGGCCAATTTACAGTTATTAAAACACTCTCGAGGACAGGTAAGTGGTTTACTCATAGCGCCATGTCAGTGTTGGCATCGGAACTACAAGCAATAATTCTACACACTTTTTGGCTTGATTTCTATTGGAAATTACATTTTTTCCAGATGCTTGTAACAAAAGGAACTAAAAACCCCCCTGAATCGAACCTTTTTAAAGTTTATAGCAAAATTATTTTTTTATTCCTGGATAGAAAAGGTATCTCTAAACAAAAACAAAAAAAAAATAGATTCTTCTGCAACAGTTAGTTAAAAAACAGGCTGGAAACTATTGTATTTTCTGATAATAACTCATATTTATGACTCCTGTTTCTAATGTGTCTCGCTACTCACCATCAGTGATTCTCTTTGGTCAGCAGATCGAAAATAAAATTATTTTCCATATATATCTTCTTGTTAAACTCTTTTTACACGCGAGTGGGAACAGTTCGTAATATCCTGAACTCTTTCTCCGGCGTTAAAAGTGCAGCCATTCGTTTTTTTCCCTTCTATTTCGTCTGTCTAAATGGCTGCTCTCCTCTTTGTAAAACACAAGCGTAGAGCTTGCCGAAACTCAGGAATTTTAAGTGCATGCAGAAGGAAGAAACCGAACGGCTGCACTTTTACGTTCGTGTTGTACGAAGAGGAGAGCAGCCATAGGAACGGGGAAATCGGAAGAAGAGACCGAACAGCTGCACTTTGGACGCTGGAGATGGAGCTGAGAATATTACCAACCGATCCCATTCCCCTTTCAATAGAGTTTGAACAAGAAAATTTTTAATCCCAAAATACGATAATTTCCTACCTGTTTGATAAATTTTTGTTGCGGTAGAACCTTTGTGTTGTCAAGAGATATACTCCCCATCGGAAGTACTTGTACACACAAGTCAGATCTGAATTTCACCTAGGATAAAAGTATTCTCTTTCATTTTTGCTATCTTAGTAAATATCTTGTCATGTTACAAAGAATACACAGAGATTTTACATGGTGGCGAGAAGATATGAATTTTATGTTGGAGTGGCAAGAACAATACGCTAGCAATGATTTATTTGTTGTTGTTATTAAAGCCAAAAATAGACTCAACCAGACTTTATGTTGCCGGAATCATAACCAACCGGTCGCACGCAACAGTACTCATCTGCTCGCTGGGGTTTTTATCGTCACTGATGTTTCACTAATGGTTTGAATACGAATCGAAACGAGAATGCTAATTTTGGTTGCAAATCGAATAAGTAAGAAACGTTCGTGAGTACGAAACGACTAGATACCGTTGGTTGTAATATATAATAATAAATAAGATCTTTTGACAGGGAGCCCACGTCACAAAGTGTGGTTTTCAGTGAGGCCCTGCATAAATCTAACGTAAGGATAACAGAAAATATAAATATGGTTATCAAGAATAGGATAAAAGGGTATAATCAATAGAAGAGACTACATGTTTTTAACAAGACGTCTAAAAACTGAAAAATCGGAAATGTTCCTAATGCCGTCTGGGAGAGCGTTCCAGTCATCTACTGCATGACAAACAAACCGATGCTGACCCCATGTACGCTTTGATTGTGGTTTACAAATGTTGTTATTAAAACGAGTGTTATAATCATGTATATCTTTAAAATGATTAAAATTAAAATTCCAATCAATTAGTCCATTCAAGGACTTAAAAACCAAAAATAGACGATGTGATCTTCGCCTTTTTTCCAATGTATCCCAACCAAGTAGATCAAGAGCTTCTGTTGCTGATGAATGCTTTGGCATATCTAAAATTAATTTAGCTGCTTTATTCTGGAGTAATTGGATCTTGTTCATCAGAGTGGTGTTGGATTTATCCCCCCAAGTCACATCTGCATAATCAAGGATTGGCAGCACCATGGCTTTTACAAAGAGTTCCCTTGTATTTCTTGGCAGAAGATGTTTTATTCTCTGTAAAACGCCAAGCCTCTGAGACACTTTGGTCTTAATGTAATCCACATGATCAGTCCAAGACAGATTCTCATTGATAATTACGCCCAGATACTTGAACGAATTGACTCTGTCTAACTCCTTCTCCTTGATTATTAATGTGAATTCTTCTAAGGTGTTAAGTTTCCTTGGACCGCCAATGAGCATGAATTTAGACTTCGAGATATTTAGTGTAAGTTTATGCTCGTAGAGCCACTGAGCTAGCCTGTCTAGATCCTGATTCAACATGGTCTGTAGGTCACGGGCTGATTGAGAAGAGCAGTAGATAGCAGTGTCATCAGCGAATAAGGTGACCGTAATGTTCCGAAGGACCTTGGGTAAATGGCAAATAGTAATGGACCGAGAATAGATCCCTGAGGAACACCAACGGAAACCTTCCGCGCAGGAGAAGAGGCTTGACCAATCACAGTCTTCTGGTAACGAGAGGATAGGTAGGAATGGAACCACTCCAGATTCTTGCTGCGTAATCCTAGAGATGTATGTAACTTAGATTTTGTAGGCCTATTGCAAACAATTGAAGCGGAGTTGTAGACTGAATTGTCAATCGAGTTGGTGATTGAATTGTCGGTTCGAACAAAAACATAGGTTACAATACATTCTAACATAAGAAACACGCTCAACGAAGACGAAAAGTTTTAGCATATGGTAAACAGTGGATAGCGGTGAAGGCGCATTGTGATTGGCTACTCAAACTCCAAATATACTCATTTATTCCTTGTAGAAACGTATTCTGCGAGAGAGCTCTGTCGTTATCCTCTTTGAAGGAAAACGAATCGGAATTTTTTGTAATTAATGCACTACTGTAACGTGCACCGAAAAGAGTCGGCGTAAAAGCAAAGATCGATAGTAGTTTGGAAAAAAGGTTTAAAAAAACAGACAGGGTATTCACAAATTACCCCGAGGATAACCTCTCAGTAATTTTTGTTAAGAACTGAACTTTGAGTTTCTGATCAGTTGATCGGAAAAAAAGTTCACCGATACCGATCCTTAATCCTGTCGTATTGATACAAGATCCCCCGTTTAAACTTTTGATCTTTGCTTTAAAACATTTACTCACGACAATGTCTATTCCCCTGTTAGCCGGAAAAACCCAAGTTTAATGAAAACGCCGACTCGTTTCACAAGATAAGCTAATTTGGCCGCGCATTTTAATAACATCCTTGTTTTGATTGGAACGTGATCTGCACGTTAATAATGGTTTGTAATCGTTTATTAGGTGACAAGAAGACGTTGACATGAAGTGTAATCAATCTCGAGCTCGTGCCTTCCGTTGTACCCTCATGATACTTTTTGTTGTACATCTCCTGGAGTAAAAAAGATACCAAAATGAAATTTCAGAAAATAGTGAATCTTTATTTTTTTTATTGGACATAAAATTTTTAAGAAATTGAGAAAAATATGACTGTTTTCCTTCTGTGATACCTTAATATAAATTCACTTAATTATAGACAATAATTTACCATTATTTCGCTCTCATAGTTATAACTTATCTAAATTCAATGGTGTTAGATGACTGTTTAAAGCGGACAGAGAAATAGAATAGTGCATCACGTATCATGTGTCCAGAACAAATTATACTGGATGTGTTTTTACGCTTTTTACCCACCATTTTGAGAAATGATGACGCCCCAGTCGGCTTTTAAAGAAATTTTCATACAGGTTATACAGGCAAGAAATTTGTTTAAAAAGCCTTACCACTCAGTAAAAAAAAATACATGGACACCTGTTACATCTTTGAATAAACGGGCATTTAATTTATTGTGACACGAAGGGTTCTACGTGGCACAGTATTTGTTCAAACTCATTGCCTACTCCAACTACATAAACACCTTCAAAAAATTACCATGATATTGACAGAAATTTCCGTTCAAATCCCTCCGATTAAACTGACCTTTGCATTAAAACACCATGTCACAAGCCCGTCTCTTCGCAAGAGAAACCTCAATAGGGAATCTCAACTGATCGAGAAGTAATGCGGGTCTATGCCCTCATATATTCTGCAAACAAATAACGAATATCACCCGGGAAATATTCAGTGAAGTAGTGCTTTTACACCAAGCGCGTGAGAGCTAAGATAGTTTCCGAAAATCAAATACTTAAGAGAATAGACTATTAAATGCAGATAAAAATTTGAATGAGACTGCAATCGATACAAGAGCATGCCTCTTCGCTCCAAGAAATAACTTCTTAGTTCTAGTGAAAGGAATTCACACGGTTTACCGCACCGGAAAAGTCAACGGATCAGTAATGTAAATAAACTCTACATAAGATAATAATTCCTTATTATTTCTCTCTCTCTTTGCTATGGCTCTTTTAAATTCAACGGTGTAGAATGAATTTCTAAGGCAAAATTAGAACTAGAGCAGTGCATTGAGGATCATGACTCAAGGGCAAATTATCCTGGAAGTGTTATTACACTGTTTATTTGTCAATTTAATGAAGATTATATCTCATTGAGAGATAATAACACCTGAGTGGCCGTACGAAGAAATTTTAAGCCAAGTAAGAAATTTCCAGAAGCTTAGGCGCCTCTTTTTCATTCCTCTCTGAGCTAAATTCATCACAGTAGGATGAATGTTTAATGTAAATTTGGAAATTGATCAACGCGCTAAGTAGAGAGTTAAAGCAAAATATCTTAGAGGTGTCACAACAAAATCCGTTCATCACAGTCATGAAAATTATCTCTCATTGAGAAATGATAACCATATATGCCTCTTCGCTCCGAAAAAGATTATTTTTAAGATTCAAGTAAAGGGAAACACGCGGTTCTCTTGAACGGATCAGTTAGCGGATCAGTTAATGTAAATACAATCATCTGTAGATAATAATTTGGATCATTTCTTTCTCTTTGCTAAAACTCATTTAAATTGAACGGCGTAGGATGACTGTTAAATGCAAAATTAAAAATTGAAGAGTGTATTATGTAGCATGCGTCTGGGGCATATTATCCCGAAAGCGTTATTTATATTCTTTGTTTATTGAAAGATGATAACGTCCGAGTCGGTTTGTTAATAAATTTTGAACCAAGTAAGAAATTTGTTCAAACCTAATGAAGCGGTAAAACTTTGCAGAAAAACACACAAACAGCTCAAGTGCGTGTTGGCTGTCGTCTTAAATGTATGATGGTAAAGTTTTGACGATAGGAGCCATAAATGTACTTAACTTTAGATTATAATTTCTAAGTATTTTTCTCTCTAATTGTTGTGACTCGTTTAATTTCAACGATGTACGATGACTGTTTGATGCAAAATTAAACTTTGCATCGAGTAGCATGTGTCTAGAGCTAATTATACTGAAGTGTTATTAAACCTTTCGTCTATCACTAATGAAGATTATCTCTCATTGAGAAAGGACAACGTCCTAGTCCGTTAGTGTAGAGATTTTGAGTCACATAAGAAGTTTGTTAAAACCTTAACAATTGTAAAACTGAGCAATTCTTGCCATTTCAACAGGAAAATACATGAACACCTGTTACGTTCTTTGATGAAAAGCCATTTTATTGACAGTATTAGTTGAACCTGAAATGTCTTGTCAACCTGAACTACGTTACTCCTTGAATATAATTACCCCGAAATACAAATAACATTTCAGCTGCTGTTGCTTGGTGTTGTTGCAAGTTCCTCTCCTCTGAAACAACGCGTTTTATTCCGAAAAAAAAAACTGTTAACCGTAATTCATTTAGTCATAAGTTTATAGGATTGACTCGTCGGCAGTGAATAAAACCATGGAGAATGCGTCTGCATTCACAAGAACTTTTTCCTCCAAGGAAAAAGGGATTGCACTATGCAGCGCTCTCATTTTATCTTCGGTCCTTATCATTGCAGGAAACTTGCTCACTCTGGTTCTCTTTGCAGTTACCAAACCACTTCGTAGGAAAAGTTTATTTTTAGTTATGAACATGGCGTTTGCTGATTTGATGTTAGGAGCATTCACACTGCCCTTTTACCTTTTCCTCGTTGGAGATGCCTATCAGCTTTGGACAGCAAAATATGACTTTGAACACATTGCCTACAAAATATTTTACACAAGTTTCGATGATACGTTTTTGTTAGGCTCGTATATATCTGCAGCCTTTATTTCTTGTGAGCGATTTTATGCCGTATTTTGGCCCTTTAAACACCGTTCATTATCCACCAGAACATACCGCATCGCCATTTTCTTACTTTGGTCTTCCGCTGTCTTGCTGTCTACATTAATGACTTTGTTAAACTTTTCGAGTTCATTTGAATCTGTTTTGTATGTTTTTATCCCCGTAGTGTTGGGTCTAACAATCATCGTATGTGTCTATAATATCGCCATCTGGAGAAGTTTTCAACACGAGAGTGTTGCTTCACAGCATCGAAATGGAGCTTCGCGACACAGACGCTTAACAAAGACCCTACTTCTGGTTTCCATACCGGCTTTAGTATGTTGGCTTCCCATAATCATCTTGAACATATTAATCTATGTAACTAATACATCAATACCATGGAAGTTTTATCACATGGTGAACATTCTAAATTATTCTAACTCTTTTGTCAATCCGATTGTGTATGTATTCAGAATTCCTGAGTTTCAGCAAGCACTGCGTTTGTGTTGCACGAAGAGCAGACCGGCCATTAAGATGGTAAAAACTCAAAGGAAGAAACCGAACGGCTGCACTTAAAACGCTAGAGATAGAACTAAGAATATTCAGAAACGATCTCACTCGCCTGCAAGTTATTGTTGAACGATAATATATGGAAACTAAGTTTTAGTTTGCTGAGATGAGAGGATCGTCCGCGTTGTTACTGAGTAGTGACATCCATAGGAGGAAGGAGCCATAAATGTGGAGTATTGTAAGAAAATAGGATAACGTTCTTAGATTTTCATTTTTTTACTTCACAGAGCCCTGTTGTTGTCCTGTAGGGTTGCTTTTTGAAGCAGAAGTTCACACCAGTTAAGTCTGAATTTCATCCAGTGATGAAAATACACAGTTTTATTTACCCTATCTAAGCAAAATATCGTCTCATTTTGCGAAAAAAATAAACTCTTCATAAATATGATAATTCTAGCTCTTAAGTTATAGCTCAAATTCACACTCCTATACTTTTAAGGTTGTCAGAACATGTCAATGACCATCTTGCGGACCGCCCCCTCAAGAGTATGAAATAAAAAATAAGATAAAATAAAGAGCGTACAGCTTTCCCTGCCTCCGAACTAAAATCAAGTAAAGTATAATCAAGTTGTTTTACCATTTATTATCGCTCGCTTAGATCAAATACAATTTAAAATATATATGAAGAACACCGAATGCACAAGACACCTGTAGGTAACTCAGCCCGTGGACAATCCGATTGTGTATGTATATATATATATATATATATATATATATATATCATAAAACTTTAGACAAGTGGGCGACGAAAACAGCTGAGTTCTTTCCGACAGTTTCCAATGAGCCATAGGTTTGAAGATGAAGTACCTCTACGCCTCCAATGATCTCAGTTTCACGGGCATCATAATTAAAACTAGTGGAGTGGAAATTGTTGATAAGTAATCGAATTTTTTTCAAGTGTGGAGACTAGGAAATAAAATGCCTCTTTTTTGTCAAAAAATAAATTCATTCAAGCACACAGTTGTATTCGGTTACCTCGATAGGAAAGAGAACTCTAATAAAACGTCTAGTAATCGTAACTTTAGTTCATCTTTAAAACCCATAATCTGATTATTAATTTCATATTTCCAGACGCTGAGACACTCGAAGCAAGCGCGTGAGAGCTGAGATACTTTCAGAAAATTAAATACTCAAGGGAAAAGAGTATTAAAGGCAGATAAAAATTTGAATGAGACTGCAATCGATACAAGAGCATGCCTTTACACTCCAAGAAATAACTTGTTAGTTCTAGTAAAAAGAATTCACAAGGTTCACTGCACCGGAAAAGTCAGCGGATCAATAATGTAAATGAACTTTACTTAAGATAGTAATTCATAAGTATTTCTCTCTCTCTTTGCTATGGCTCTTTTAAATTCAACGGTGTAGAATAAATTTCTAAGGCAAAATTAGAACTAGAGCAGTGCATGGAGTATCATGAGTCGAGTGCAAATCATCCTGGAAGTGTTATTACACTGTTTATTTATACATTTTAAATGAAGATTATATCTCATTGAGAGATAATAACACCCGAGTGGCCTTACGAAGAAATTTTGAGCCAAGTAAGTAATTTCCAGACGCTTAGGCGCCAAAGATTTCTTTCTCCCCTC
Organism: Pocillopora verrucosa; assembly: GCF_036669915.1. NCBI lineage: Eukaryota > Metazoa > Cnidaria > Anthozoa > Scleractinia > Pocilloporidae > Pocillopora > Pocillopora verrucosa. The sequence continues at coordinate 10,037,122 of NC_089316.1, read as the reverse complement.
TCTGAGCTAACTTCATCACAGTAGGGTGAATGTTTAATGCAAATTTGAAAATGGATCAACGTTCTGAGTAGAGAGTTAAAGCAAAATATCTTAGATGTGGCACAACAAAATTCGTTCATCGCCGAAATGAAAATTATCTCTCATTAAGAAATGATAACGATATATGCCTCTTCGCTCCGGAAAGAATATATTTTCATGATATAAGTAAAGGAAAACATACGGTTTTCCTGAACAATACAATTAACTGTAGATAATAATTTGGATCACTTCTTTCTCTTTGCTAAAACTCATTTAAATTGAACGGCGTAGGATGACTGTTAAATGCAAAATTAAAAATTGAAGAATGTATTATGTAGCATGCGCTGGGGCATATTATCCTGAAAGCGTTCTTTATATTCTTTGTTCATTGAAAGGTGATAACGTCCGAGTCGGTTTGTTAATAAATTTTGAGCTAAGCAAGAAATTTGTTAAAAACCTTAGGAAGCGCTAAACCTTTGCAGAAAAACACACATATATCGTGACATGAAGGGCTCTACGTGCACGGTATTATTTCTAAATGCATTGTCTACCTTGACAACATGACTACCTTAAAATTAATATGACACATAAATGACTTTTCAGCTGTTGTTATTTCGTGTTCCTGCAGAAGATCGAGTTCCTTTCCTTTAAAACACCACATTCTTTCACGATCAAACCTTTCATCCCGTTAACCATTTAGTTACAAGTTAACTTTGTTCGAGGTATCGGCAGTGAACGAAATCTATCAAATAAGTTCAAATTTGCAAGAAGTTTTCAAAGCAGAAGGCATCCGTCCTAATCATTACAGTAAACTTGCTTACTTTTAAAATAACATCTATAAGAAAATTACGCACTTCTGATCGGCTGAAAACAAGTGCATTCCGATGTAACACGAGTGCAAATTACTAATAGCGCGTTCTTTTACTTTTTGAGTACGTACTGAGTAATCCCACCGGCTACCTAACCCTTTAACTCCCAAGATCTCATCAGTAATTCTCCTCACTGTCAGCCATACAATTCCTATGATGTAAATTTATAGAGTTTGGTATTGGATCAACTAATAATCCTCAATTGATATTTTATTTTATTCTCATCACTTCTATGCTTGATATTGTATCGATATTGAAAGGAGAAATTCTCTCTTAGTCACTCATGGGAGGTAAAGGGGTAAGGGAATTGGAAAAATTTTTGACAACTTCAGCTGAAAGCTATTAGCACCAGGTTGGCTGAGCGGAGTAGTGTTTAAGAGCTAGGTTCTTTGACAGTACGTTAATCAAAAAAATGTTTGATATCCATATATGGATATATAGTGAAAATTAGTTTGTCTTGGCCAAGGAAATGAAATTCAAGAACAATTTCAAGTGCGTGTCGGCTGTCTTTATTGTATGATGGTAAAGTTTTGACGATAGGAGCCATAAATGTACTTAACTCTACATTATAATTTCTTAGTATTTCTCTCTCTAATTGTTATGACTCGTTTAATTTCAACGGTGTACAATGACTGTTTGATGCAAAATTTAACAGTGCATCTAGTAGCATGTGTCTAGAGCTAAATATCCTGAAGTGTTATTAGACCGGCTTCCGTCTATCACCAATTGAAGATTATCTCTTATTGAGAAAGGATAACTTCCTATACTGCTAGTATGGATATTTTGAGCCACACAAGAAATTTGTTAAAACCTTGTGCAATTCTTGCCTTTTCAACAGGAAAATACATGAACAGCTGTTTCGTTCTTTGATGAACAGCCGTTTCGTTCTTTGATGAACAGCCGTTTTAATTGACGGTATTAGTTGAACCTGAAATGTCTTGTCTACCTGGACCACGTGACTCCTTGAATATAATTGCCACGAAAGACAAATATCTTGTCAGCCGTTGATGCTTGGTGTTCTTGCAAAAGGTTGAGTTCTTCTCCTTTGAAACAACGCATTTTATTCCGAAAAAAAACTGTTTACCTTAATTATTTAGTCATAGGTTTATGATGATTCACTCGTCGGCAGTGAATAAAACCATGGAGAATGCATCTGCATTCACAAGAAGTTTTCCTTCCAAGGCAGAAGGGATCGCTCTATTCAGCGCTCTTATTTTATCTTTGGTCCTAATCATTGCAGGAAACTTGCTCACTCTGGTTCTCTTTGCGGTTACCAAACCACTTCGTAGGAAAAGTTTATTCCTAGTTATGAACATGGCGTTTGCTATAATATAATAATAATAATAAAGCCTTTATTTAAAGAGGGTGGCACTTAATAGCCAAAGGCTAATAAACTTGTGGCCCTCACAACTATTTACAATCTAAAATACTGTAAGCTAAAATATATATATATATACAGTTAAAATATAAAATATGACAGGATTCGATTATAAGATAAAAAATAAATTATTAAATTATGAAATGATGCAAAAATTGTTGTTCCTTAAAAATCTTGGCAAACATGTTCTTTTTAAAACATGCTACAGAATTTAGTTTCCTAATTTCAATTGGTGTACTGTTCCACAGTCTTGTTGCCGAAACAGCGAAAGAGCGTCCTCCTTCTGTTTCTCTTTTATATTTAGGACAAACAGCATTATTGCTTGAATATCTAGTGTTGCGGGAGTGCCGCTTATTATTTAAAATTAAGTGTTCATTTAGATAATTCGGCAAAGTCCCATTAATTCGCTTATACATTATTGTGCATTTATCAATCTTATGTTGCTCATAAAACGGGATCCAACCTAGCTTGTTAAACAAAGCAACTGATGGTGTCATGCGATCGGCATAACAAATAACGCGTGCCGCACGTTTTTGCAATCTTAAGACCCTATGAACCGACTCTTTATCGCAATTTGCCCAAACAACGTTAGCGTAAGACATAACAGGGCGAATACTGCTATTATAAAACTGAAGTCGCTGTTTAAGAGGTAGACACGCTCGGATCTTACGCAATATTGCGATTCTAGAGGCCAACTTTTTACATACTTTCTCAACATGTTCATTAAATGACAATTTGCTGTCAATTTCTACGCCTAATAAGGTAGCACAATCCACATTACTGAGCTGTTTTCCATTTACGATTACATCTATGTCACTTCTATTTATGTTGGCCACGCGTCTTTTGCCAGTGATCGTAAGTACTTTAGTCTTGTCTTCATTTAATGGGAGCTTATTCGCTGAAGCCCATAATTGAATTTCAGAGACAGACTTGTTTAGTGATGAATTTAAGGCGGCTAAGTCCTTCACAGCCGCAGAAGCGGTGACAATCGTATCGTCTGCGTAGAGGTCCAACTGAGCACTTGTATACAAGGGCAGATCGTTGATAAACAAAATGAAGAATAAAGGACCCAAAATACTGCCCTGGGGGACTCCATGCAACATCAAAGCTTCGCTTGACTCACTCCCATTTACACGGACCACTTGCTTCCTTTCCGACAAATAAGAGTGACACCAGGCAAGCTCCCGGTTTACTATGCCGTACAGTTCCAACTTGCGCAACAACAGCTTATGGTCCACCATGTCGAAAGCCTTACGATAATCGACCAGGACCATGCTGCAAACCTGATTATTATCTAGGCTGAAAAAAAGCTCGTCAATTAACTTGATTAGGGCAGTCTCGGTACTGTGCATCCTACGAAACCCAGACTGTCTGGAATATAACAAGTTATTATCCATAAGGAAAGCATATAGAGAGTTGTGCATGTGACGTTCGATTACTTTTGACACTACCGGTAGCACAGAAATTGGGCGATAA
>NC_089316.1:9948381-10030881 GCF_036669915.1 Pocillopora verrucosa | reverse complement strand
GCTTGTGGTGTCCACACTGGCTTTATTATGTTGGCTTCCCTTAATCATCTTTTATGTATATAACTAAGACATCAATACCATGGAAGTTTTATCACATGGTGATAAAACTCTTTTTTCAACTCCTTTTTCAATCCGATTGTGTATGTCTTCAGAATTCGTGAGATTCAGCAAGCGCTACGTTTGTGTTGCACGTTAAGATGGTAAAATTCAAAGGAAGAAACCGAACGGCTGCACCCAGAACGCCAGAGATAGAACTAAGAATATTCCGCAACGATCCCACTCGCCTGCAAGTTGATGTTGAACGAGAATATGTGGAAACTAAGTTTTAGTCAGCTGAGATAAGAGGACCTTCTGCGTTGTTACTGAGTAGTGACATTCACAGGAGGAAGAAGCCACAAATGTGGAGTATTGTAAAAAAAAATAGGATAACGTTCTTAGATTTGCAATCTTTTATTTGACAGAGCCTTGCTGTTCTATAGGGTTGCTTTTCGCAGCAGAAGTTCACACCAGTTAAGTCTGAATTTCATCCAATGATAAATATATACTGTTTTATTTATCCTATCTAAGCAAAATATCGTCTCACTTTACGAAAAAAAAACTCTTCATAAATATGTTAATTCTAGCTCTGAAATTATTGCTCAAATTCCCCCATCTATACTTTTAAGGTTGTCAGAACATGTCAATGGCCATCTTACGGACCGCGCTCTCAAGAGTGTGAAATAAAAAAAACAAGATAAAATAAAGAGCGTACAGCTTTCCCTGCCTCCAAACTAAAATCAAGTAAAGTTTAATCAAGTTGTTTTGCTATTTATTATCACTCGCTTAGATCAAATGCAATTTAAAATACATATAAAGAACACCGAATGCACAAGACACCTGCAGGTAACTCAGCCCGTGGACAAGACCCTTTAATTTTGACATAAAAAATTATCACGAAATAAATTTTTCCTCTGAACTTAAGGTTGAATCAAACTTGATGTTCGTAATAAAAAAAAGAGCCCTTCGTGAAAAGTAAAACTGCCATTTTGCTAAAGCGGGTTACCGAGACGTCATTTTTATCCGCAAGTGCGAAGAGATAAGTGGAACGTTCACCGCGCGTGGTAAAGATATCATGTTTTCGAAACAGGAATTCTGGTATTTCATCGATATATATATATATATATATATATATATATATATCATAAAACTTTAGACAAGTGAGCGACGAAAACAGCTGAGTTCTTTCCGACAGTTTGACATCATTACAGCTGGATATCATTTCTCAACTGGACGCTTTTCCGACAGTTCTTTCCAATGGTTTGAAGATGAAGTATCTCTGCGCCTCGAATGATCTCAGTTTCACGGGCATCATAATTAAAACTAGTGGAGTGGAAATTGTTGTAAGCAATCTAATTATTTTAATGTGTGGAGACTAGGAAATAAAATTAGAAATATTTTCTCTTCTTGCCGAGAAATGTTGACGGTTTTACGGGTTAGGTTATTTGTAGACTGATGACTAAGGAGGGGTTTCAAGGAAACTGAAACGAACCTTACGAGAGTGTTAAAGTGTGTGACTCCGATTGTGTCAACAAAAAATACATGAGCAGGTACTGCTCGTAATTTGATGCAAACACAAGAAGCTAAAACGACGCCGAATTCATTAGTTATTCATTTAAAATGTGCTGTCGACGACGGAAAAGAGGTCACGAAATTATAACGACCACCATGGATAAAAAAAAAGATTCATCAAAAAATTGATCGATTGAGGAAAAAACCCATGAGCGTTCCTCTGTGAGATAAGTTACTGCTATTCTGTGTTGGGAGCTGCTTTCATCTATTACTTTAAGAATATCTATCATCCTCGAAAAAGAACAAGGAAAATCGAGAAAGGTAAAAAACATCAGATACGCAAACGGAAGAAAACCCATCAAATCACTGACATACGGCAGGCCTCTCACCGATGAGAGGACGGATATGGCTTTTACTGCAAGTATCATCTCCCGCAGCGTTATTTCCCCGGGTCTGTTGGGAATGTGTGAAAGCATGTCAAACTGTAGGGGATCAACTTATCATCGTTAGTTATTGGGGTCCTGGTTAGTGTTGTAATGCGACTCCATAACCTTTCAAAACTATAGAGATCAATGTGTCAACGCTCGTGAATGGAGTCCTGGTTAATGTTATGAATGTCGTAATATGATTCTTTAATCTTAATAAAAGACTCCATTCTTTTTCCTGTTGTCTTAACCGGCTTTCAACCACAAGTTGTTTGTTAGTGGTAGGATGGCATGTTCTTTCTACGACATATTTGTGGGTATGCAGCTATCCCGTATGGTGAATAACTAAAAGCGCTTTCCAGTAGCCTGTTGGTAAACGGCTTTCTCCCAGATCTTCACGGTCAATTGATTGCGTGGGCGTATCGAAATATCGAGCCAGACACCCTTAACGCATGCGTACTTGTCTTCAATTATTCTGTCAAAAATACCCTTTACATTTCGAGCATGTCTAATCAGCACGACTTATTTAATATGAGAGGAACTGTGAGAAATGTTAACTTGTAGAGGTGAGTCAGTGGAGTTATGGTTATCCTCCCACCTTTAGATATTTAGCGCGAACATAGCTTACATACACGGATACACAGGATAGGTACGAGATGAGAGATGAATATACAAAAATGTTTCAGGGATGAGGCCTTCTGTGCCACTTGGCGCGAAGAAGTTAGGTAAAGGTGAAGTTGCCACAATGAAATTTAATAATTGAAAGAAAATGTTAACTAACATACCTTGGTTTTTCAATCATTAATTTTAAGAGAAGGCTTTGGCTTTGGCTTGTGAAAATGCTTGCAAATAGATCATAAATTTTAGAAAAAGGGAAAAGTCTCTGCTTAAACTCAAAGCCTAAATGCTTACTCCTAGGTCCAAGCTGGCAGTGTCCTAATACAAAGTTTTTTGAGCCACAGCATCCTTGTTTTATTCCTAAGTTAATTTTTGGCCTTTGCCAGTGGACTGCAAGAGTTATTGTTACAATAGCAAACAGAAACTGGCAAAAAGATGAGTCATCTTGGCAGTCCTGTTGATAAAAGATGTGACATCTTCACAACAGGAATACTGATTTACTAAAGTAACAATGGAAACAGAATGTTATCTTGCGTATGCCTAATTCTTCTATTCTTGATTATTTTCTTCTTCCTTTCTTTCCCAATATTTCAACTACAAGAAGGCTTAGGCTCAAATAATTTATTATACCATTTTTACCTACATTTATGTCATTCTAGATCTCACAATGAACACTAATGTAATAGGGAACACAGTTATGTGGCAGATGATAATGATCAAATGAATAAGTCTACTGAATTCATTTAAAAGTACTATGTTTACACACTAGATGGACCATTGACATGGATAAGTCTCAAAACAGGTCAAAGCCTATCATTTGGTCAGATAGAAACACACCCAAACTACTGTATCATGCACCAGGTCTGTTAGTAAGGGCTATTCTTCAGGGTTCTGATATTCAAAATTACACCAGAGTTAAGATAGTGTGCACTTATTTCTAAGAACTCAGAAAACAACACACCAGAACAGATGGGTTCTCAAGGCAACCCACCCAGTTTTAACTTTGTTTATTTACTTTTAGATATGCAAACAAGTTATACTTGGTTTTACTTCCAATTGGTCAAGAAATTGGCATTAATGTCTAACAATGGAAAGCCAATATGATGATAATTAGTTATTATTACAGAAAACTATACCATAAAATTTGACACTGAGTTACTGAAAACAACTCATACTTCATAATATGGGATTAACACAAACATGCTGGTACACATTTTGCAATTTATTTTCCAATTATATACCTGGCCATCCATCCAACATTGTGGCCTTTCTGTGCTGCTGGAACTGTTTTTGTGATAATTTTTTTTGTTTTTAATTTACTGTGGTGTGACTTTCCCTAATCCAATGCAATACAATAGTTTATTGACTGTTGCGGATGTATTTTCTTCCCCTTTGAACTCCATCACTAGAGATATAGGCTCTCTTTCAAGCTGGATTCCTATTATTGCAGGAATGTTTTTGTGTGTGAGAGTCTACATGATTTGTGCCTCCTTTACCATCTCTTTAGTGCTTTGCATCAGACATTGTTTTTCTACCACAAGAACGTTTAATCTTTTGAGAGATTTTAAAATCCACCGGCCATATGAATCCTGTCCTAGTATTAATTCCTTTTCACTGATTGGTTGAAGCTCAGATGGGTCAATTAAAGATTGTGTAATAAGTGGTAATAGGACTGAGTAGTCTTTGGTCTGTAATCATATGAGTGATAACAAAATCAGACGACTGCATAGTGGGAGTACAATTTGTTTATCACGAGTGTGATTACAGACCGAAACGAATGACACAAAGTCCTTTTACCAATTAATCATAAAAATTACAATTTCCAAATTAAAAAGAACACTTAAATATTGTCATTGCTCAAGGGAAACCAATTCTCTGTTTTGAAGAAAGCCCCAATTTAGGAATCTGTACACTGTTTCTATGGTGATTGAAACCAAGGTTCTAATTGATCGATTTAAACCACAACTTTGAGTGTGATTGGTTTACTTAAACTACAACTTTGAATGTATTTGGCTTATTGAACTGTCCAACAACAACTTGGCAAGTGAATTAGTGGAAAATAGGAGTTTTTAAAACTAATCACAATGGAGGAAATTGTAATTCCCATGTTAATAGATTTATTGATAAACTTTATCCCTTTCATATAATACAAACAGAACTTTCCAAAATTCTCTGACTATTAAGGTACTGACCTATCCATGATAAAAATAAAATTTCCCTGATGAAATGGATACAAAATGTCCAGTCTCCTCTTTATTAAAACATTGCTGAGATCATCTGAAATATTTCTTCCAGCATGGTATGAAACTCAGTGGTGTAAAAACTTTAATTTCCCTGACTTTTCCCTGACTTTGAAATTTCTATCCCTGGCCATTTTGATCTGTGGTAACCTTGGTAGGGCAAGATCAACACTACATGGCAAGATGGAAGGGAAAATGCTCAAAGCTCAATGACTGTCCTTTTCAGACGAAAGTTTAGCCTGTCTGCTTGGCAAACAGAAATGAATGAATTCCCGCTAAATCATTTCAGAATGAGGCAATTTCAAATGGGGATTCCTTGCCTTATTTTACGAAAATGATTGTAGTTTTTTTTTCATTTCATCATAAAAAGGAGAAGAATTTTGAGGGCTACACTCTCCCCTCCCCCTATGAGTTTATGTAGAAGTCAACCCCAGGACGTTTTGTACAATGCAAGACAATGCTAGTTTGATTACGTTCAGCTTCAGTTCGGTGATATCGTTTTTTGTAACCAACTGCTCATTTTCTGATATCTATTTTATTCTATTTTGACGCTAACCGAGTTCCTACCTTGGTTTTGTCCAGGGTCTTTTTATTCTGTTCGACTAAAGTTTTCCATTTGCCATAATAGATTCGCGCCAAGAATATGCATCTCTTTCCTTTTGTGTTCTCATTTCTCTGTTCTCCCTTTCCCTAGCTGTCCTTGACAATCGTTTACGTTTCCTCCTTTGATTTCGCATGCTGCGTTTTTCTTCGATTGTACTTTCCCGAGATCGACGTGGAATGATTACTTTGCTAAGCACGCGCCAAGCGCGCGCTTATTGTTGGCGATCGTCTTCGGTACTCGATTCCCTGTGGCTGAGTTTGTGCCCGCGTTTCCATACTGATATAATGTTGTAGAAAATTCTAGTGGACAGCGGCCTATCTCAACGCGATAAAACGATAAAAATTAACCGGAAAACTTTGTTCGCAGTGAATGTACAACTACGAAGAATTAATGTGGATGAAACAGGGTACAAGGTTTATGCAAGGACTACCAAAAAAAAAAAAAAAAAAGCAGTTGAAATCCTCTAAGTATAAAGTTTTTTTAAATGTAAAATGCATTTTCCACGCGTTTCTATATCACCCGACCTGCCACAGACTTCTGATCAGATTTATTTATTATTCCCTCATCGGTAGTAGTATATCCTGTGCCAATTACGTAAGTGGAAGTCATGTTTACTGACAAAGTTTGACAAGCGATGACGTGTCATTGATGCCTAACATTCCCTCATCGGAAAATTGAGACATGTATAGGTCTGTTGGTGTTCTGGTTCACTTTCAGTTAAACGACATTTCTGTCACAAAGTGACGAGATTATGACGCCTTGCGGTAAGCATATTGAAGCAACCTGGAGCGCTACCAGATACTCCAGAAAAAAAGCCCATACAAAGCCTTAGAAAAGTTTTCTAAGGCTTTGTACGGGACAACGGGAGGTACTTACAGTGCACGCGTTTTCCGTCCTGTCATCGGACTACGAGCTGTCTCTCCTTTTCGGTTCAGTCTGTCGCTCGGGTCCAAAACAATGAAAAAAAAAGGTCCGCGTAAAAACAATGATAATAATAATAATAATAATAATAATAATAATAATAATAATAATAACAATAAACAAAAACGCGTGTCGCAGACTTTCAAAATGTGTAATTCTTTCGAAAACGATGGAATAGAAATCAAAGGGCTCTTAGAGCCAGCTCATTCATGTTATGGCTTAAGTTTGTATTGATTTCTTGGACTTGATGAATATAGGTATAGTTGAATTCGGTTTATGTGAACTTTCAAGACTTATGGAATAAATGTTTTCTTTTATTTTAGGAAGTTGTGTGATAAAAAAAAAACTTGTGCATTCGTCGTGATAGGAATTGGAAAAAAGGTTGTGTGGGCTGCAGGTGGGATGGGCAGAAATCATTAGGTAGACAGTGTCCTTTTTTGTTTGTATGTGTGTGTTTGTGGGGCGGAGGGTGGGCTGGGTGAGAAAATCAGGCATCAAATGTTGTTCTACTAGCAAAATATTAGTAAACCTCATCTTTCACGATCATTTGCATTATGTAATGAAGATTAATCATCTCTCATTGAGAAATGATGACGCCCCAGTCGGCTTTTCATACGGGTTATACAGGCAAGAAATAAACGGACATTTCATTTATTGTGACACGAAGGGTTTTACGTGGCACAGTATTTTTTCAAACTCATTGCCTACTCCAACTACATAAACACCTTCAAAAGAAATTACCAAGATATTTACATAAATTTCCGTTCAAATCCCTCCTATTAAACTGACCTTTGCACTAAAACACCATGTCACAAGCCCGTGTCTTCGCAGGAGAAACCTCACTAGGGAATCTCAACTGATTAAGAAGTAATGTGGTTGTATGCCCTCATATATTCTATAAACAAATAACGAATATCGCCCGGGAAATATTCAGTGAAGTAGTGAATTTACACCAAGCGTGTGAGAGCTGTGATATTTTCCGGAAATCAAATACTTAAGGGAAAAGAGTATTGTCGGGAAATGGTGCTCGCCGACAAAGGAAACTCACGCGTCTGAAGATTTTCACCAGATTTTAATATTTTTTCACTTTGTCGGTACACGTCGTGGTATTCTCTCCTAAATCAATCTTATCTGTCTGTAATTCTATCCTTTTTTCCTTAAGACGAATAGCCTATTGATACAATCACGCGTTTCGCAATCAGTTCATGCACGTAACATAAAAGGTAACACAACTCGCTTCCGGTCACGACACTCTCCCCCTATTTGATACCGGAGGCAACAAATACACACAAAAAGAAAATCATTTGTTCAACTTCATTGTTCGTCTTGTCTGGCAATGTCTTTGATACGTTCCGCTGCGGCAACAGCTGCTCTCCTGGGTGTGAATGCCCTGGCTCTGGGGTTGAGGACATTTGACTCTGGGTCTTGAGGCTCCTGATATCGGTCGCATGACAACTCCATGGGGTACAACTGTTGGAGTGCGCGCTCCAGGAACGATTTTCCTGCCCTCAGTCTGGCTGCCCTGACAACACCGTCTCTCCCCTTGATGAGCTTTGCTACAATTCCGAGGTTCCACTTCCCTCTGTTTCTTTCGTCACTTTGGATTAGAACGACGTCTCCGGGTTCAATCTGTGGTTCTTCTTTCTTGTGGTTGAGGTTATGTCTTTCTCTCAAACTCTTGATGTACTCCCCGGTCCATCGGGCCCACAACACATCCTTACAGCGTCGAAGATACTTGGCTCGCTTCCTTAAATCTTTACTCTCGATCGAAACTGGATCATCTTCTGGTAACAGATTGGGCTGGCCAAACATCATGGCATTTGGTGTCAGCGTGGGTAGCTGGACATCGTCTTCCAGATAAGTTAGGGGGCGGTTGTTAAGTGCAACTTCCACATCTAGGAGCACCTCCTCAAACTCGCTCCACGTGAGCCTCGCTCCCCCAACAGACTTGTACAAGGCCCGCTTTACAAGCCCCACCAACCTCTCGTACTGACCGCCCCACCACGGTGCCCTACTCAGGTTGAATTGCCACGTGATCTGCTGGTGTGCCAGGTAATCCTGCATCTTCTCGTCGTTCATGATGCTTCTCAACCATTTCGCCGCCGCAATGAAACTTTTTCCGTTGTCGGAGTACACCTTTTGTGGTCTTCCCCTTCTGGCTATGAACCGTTTCAAGCTTTTAATGAACTCTTCTGTACTCTGATCGCTTAACAGCTCCAGGTGGATGGCTCTGGTCAGACTACAGGCAAACAACAGGATATAGGCTTTACCTTCCTTCTTCTTACTGATTTTGTATGGTATTGGGCCGGCATAGTCCTCGCCCAGTACCTGGAAAGGAACTAAGCCCATGGTGCGGTCAACTGGCAAGTTTCCAGGAGGTGGACTTTGGAATGCCACAGCACGGAACTTTTTACATCCAAAACAACCCCTGATCACTTTCTTGGTTAGCTGCCTCAATCGAGGTATCCAATAGTCACGTCTGATGAAGGCCATCGTGAGTCCAACTCCTCCATTTAAGGTCAGGATATGTGCATCTAGAACCAACTTCTCTGTCAACACTGCACTTGATGGTAGATAGATTGGATAGCTTCCTTGAATTCTACCACGGCACTCGTACAACTCTTCGTTGTTCTTCTGTAGGTTGAGGGTCAACTTGTCCTCGTTGAACTTTTCCGTCATTTCATAGCTTGCTTGGGCCCTCTTTATCCACCATTGCACCTGCTTGTCCGTCTCAGCTGTTGTTAGAGGACCACTGAGTCGTACCGCTTTCTTCAACTTGCAGTTGTTCAGGAATCTCCTTATCCATGCTGTCACCCGTACCGTTTTCCAGAAACTGTTTTTCTCTAAAACTTCATCGAAGTCATCCTTGGTCTCTGTAGCAGTTGCGAAGATTTCTTTTGCGAGTTTAGCTTCCGCTTCGGTTTCTTTGCTCGGTTCTGTGAATACTTCAGCTGGCCAACGATCAGGCTCTGTCAACCATTTTGGACCCATTAACCACAGCTCTCTCAGCTTGTCCGCTTGGCAACCTCTACTGCCAATATCAGCGGGATTCTGGTCGGTACCAACATGCCTCCAGTGAATGTACTCTTTCTCTCGTATCTTGTTCACTCGGTTGGCCACAAATTGCTTGTAGGCACTCCCTTCTCCTCTGATCCAGTGAAGGGCCACAGTACTATCCAGCCATCCATGGACTGATCTAACTGGCCGGCCTTCTAGGGCGTTCTTCACATTCTCGGCGAGGTTTGCCGCCATGTGCGCAGATACTAATTCCAGTCTAGGAATAGTGAGGCCCTTTTTTGCCAAGCGCGATTTCGCTGCCAGCAATCCTCTGCTCACGCCTGAAGCTTGATGAACCACTGCATATACCACAGCTGCTGATCCTGCCCCACTTGTGTCTCCAAACGCGTGTGAATCGATTGCTTCAATGGTTTCTTGCAAGCCTGCTAAACTGCGCGGGAATTGAAGGTGGTCTGGGAGGTTTTTCTGGAATTTTTGCCATTGCCTTCTGATGTTTTCGGGTACGCTTTGGTCCCATGGAAGGTGTTGGTCACAAACTTCTCGATACAAGAACTTCCCCACGAGGGATACTGGTGACGCTAGGCCAAGAGGGTCGTAAATTGAAGCGAGGAACCGCAACATTTCCCTCTTAGTCACTTCTGGGGGTGCTTCTGGAAACTTCACAGCAATGGTGTCCTCCGTCTTGTCCCATGGTAGCCCCAACATCTTGGTTTCTCCGGTTTTAACTCCAAGTTGTTCCTTGGCATAACTTTGTCTCTCGTCTTCCGACTTCGGTTCTTCGTTCGTTTCCAGATCTGGCTCGTTGGAATGCCACTTGTGTAGTTCGAACTGCGCCTCCCCAAAAACTGCAACAGCTGTTTCTTTTAGTTTGCGCACCTTGTCTTTGGTTTCTCCACCGGTAATGACATCGTCCACGTACAGGCTCTTTTTGATCTCTTCCACTTCTTTTGGGTATCTTTCTTTTAGGCTTTCCAGGTGTTGCTGCAGTGTTCCCCCTAACAAGAACGGTGACTGCACCAGGCCAAACAATGCACGGGTAAATCTCAACACTTCCACATTTGATACATCTCTGTTCTTTATCCAGTGGAATCTTAAGGCATCTCGATCTTCTAGTCGAATACGTACTTGCAGGAAGGCCTGCTTAAGGTCACCAGCCAACGCCACTGGCTTCAGACGGTTTCTTATTAGCACATCCCACAGCAGGTTCTGAAGGGGTGGCCCCGTCTCCAAACAATCGTTAAGGGAGGGACTCTTCTCATTTGATCTCGCTGACGCATCGAACACGATTCTCAGCATGGTGGATTCTGCTGACTCTCTGATGACAGGCTTGTGTGGGATGTAGAACTATCTTCCCACTGGGTCTGAAGACACCTTCTCTACGATCCCTTTCGCCAACTGATCTTGAATGACTTCGTCATACTGGGCCAGAAGGTTGGGCTCTTTCTGTAATTTCTTTATCAGGCTTTCGAGTCTTCGTAGACTTCCACACTCGTTGTTTGGGAGGAGATCATGACCATGTTTCCATAGTAGCCCCGTCTCATACCATCCTTCATCGCTTCGTCTGAGTTGCTCTTTAAAATCGTCGTACACTGTTTGCTGATCACCATTTGGCCTGTCCTCAAGGCCCAACACGTCAAGACTACACAGCTGGTCGTAATCAGTGGACGACGTTCTGGTGAGATAAACACTGCTCAGGTGTGCTTCTTTTCCGGCCGACATCATTCTCCAGCCTAAAGTGGTTAGCTCAGCTATGGGTTCTCCGGCCTTTCCAACTCTTGGTTTTGTGTCGGTCTTTATCCGCGAGTATTCACTAGCCCCCAGTATCAGATGGATGGGTAGTTCCGATTTCGTGTCTCCATCATCCATGACTACTCCTTCGAGGTGGGTGAACTGGTTGATCTTTTCCGAATATCTTGGGTTGGGCACCGACAGTAAGACACTTTTATCGACTTTGCTCACTGTGGTTGCCATCTCGAAACTCCCATGGGTGTTTGCAATCTTAACGTTGTATTGTTGAATCTTCTGGTTTGTCGAACACATCATCATGTCAATTCTCTTGTGCTCTATTCTTGACGGTTGCTTTCCAAGTCGTTTGACAAGTGCTGCTGAGGCATACGAGCTTCCCGCCCCAGTGTCCAGTAACGCGCGGCATGTTACGCCGTCCACATTGACAACCACGATTGGGTAAATGACTGCTCCTTCACTGGTGGCTAGCAACATCTGCTGGGAATCTCTGTCACATATTGAAGTATGATGTCTGCCGTTGCACTTCTGACAACTTCTCACAATACGACACTCAGCAGCTCGGTGTTTGGTACCAGTGCAGTTGAAACATAAACCTTTCTCACTGAGGTGCTTTCTTCTCTGTGCCACACCCACTATCTTGTCACAGTCGAGGGACTTGTGTCCGCTAGATTTGCAATAAACGCATGGTCTCGGTTTCCACTCGTCTTGCCTCGAGTTAAACAATTTGTCTCGGGATTTAGGCGGCAGGGTTCTGCCACTGCTTGGTTCTTCGGATGAAGGCAACGGATTTCTTTCGCACCACTTTCGAAGTGACTCTAACATCTGAGGAAATCCCCACTCTTGCCAGTTGTCATCCAAACGGACAAGGTCAGCCCTGATGTCAGGTAGTTTGTCCAAGGTAACTCGAATGTAGCCATTTATCTCTTGAATTTTTCCCATGGTTTCCAGTGCTTGAGCATTAGTTGACAGCTTCTCGTAGAATGGGTGTATTTTTGCTGGCTGAGATCCCTGTATGGTGGGTAAGGAAATAATACACTGCATGTGCGCGTTGGACACTTCGCTCGGTTTCCCGTACTTTGCTGTCAGAATGCTTTTAGCTCGTCCGTAGCCTTCTGTATTGTAAGGCAAGCCATCTACCAATGCACAAACTTTGGGGGTGAGAAGCTCTTTGAGGTATGAAAATTTCGCTACTTGTGTAATACTAGCCTTATCGATTTCAGTTTCGAATTGGCTCCAAAACCTCAACCAGTCGAGGTGGGTTCCTTGAAATTTAGTGATGGTTAACTTGGGTAACTTGGCGCCACTCTCCTTTAGAGATTTGTTTCGATCCTCTTCTAATTTCTTTTCGTGGTCGCGTTTGACCTTCAATTTTGCCTCCTCGAATTTCAACTCTTCTTCGTAACGACGATTCCTTTTCTCCTCTTCTTTCTTTTCCTCCTCGTCTCTCAATTCGCGTAAAGCCTCCTCTCGTAGATTCCTTGCCTCTACTCTCACATTATCGGCGAGTTTTTCGAATACGTCGACTTGCCCTTCGGTTTCCAATGTCCATTCTCTCACGTCGTTCGGGTCGTCTCCTTGTTCTATTTTTAGCACTTGTATTTGAACCTTCTGTTCATGAACGCCGTCTAGCTGTTTTTCCAAATCCTTTTGCAATCGCTCTAACGCTTTCAATTCTTTCTTCTCTCGAATTCTCGGTACTTCTTCGGTCGTGAATTTCAACATTCGGAGCTTTGCGTCGATCTTTTTCACCGCTTGCTCAAGCTCAGCCATTTGTTGTTTTTGATAAAACCACGCGGTCAGTGTGATTTCTGTGATGAATTT
Source organism: Pocillopora verrucosa (assembly GCF_036669915.1). NCBI lineage: Eukaryota > Metazoa > Cnidaria > Anthozoa > Scleractinia > Pocilloporidae > Pocillopora > Pocillopora verrucosa. The sequence continues at coordinate 10,017,940 of NC_089316.1, read as the reverse complement.
TCTGTTTCTTTTAAGCCGTGTCCTGGCAGGGTCGCCACTTTTGTCGGGAAATGGTGCTCGCCGACAAAGGAAACTCACGCGTCTGAAGATTTTCACCAGATTTTAATATTTTTTCACTTTGTCGGTACACGTCGTGGTATTCTCTCCTAAATCAATCTTATCTGTCTGTAATTCTATCCTTTTTTTCCTTAAGACGAATAGCCTATTGTTACAATCACGCGTTTCGCAATCAGTTCATGCACGTAACATAAAAGGTAACACAACTCGCTTCCGGTCACGACAGTATTAAAGGTAGAGAAAAATTTGAATGAAACTGCAATCGATACAAGAGCATGCCTCTTCGCTCAAAGAAATAGCTTCTTAGTTCTTGTAAAAGGAATGCACACGGTTTACCGCACCGGAAAAGTCAACGGATCAGTAATGTAAATGAACTTTACTTAAAGGGCATGTAAACCCAAAAAACATTCATTTTTTTTCCACATAGATGTTTAGTAAATATATCAAGTACACCAAAGGTACCATTCGTTTTTTCTCAAAAGTCCATTTTCACTTTGTAAAAGCTCTTCCAAATTCGAAACATTCGCCATCTTGAATGGCGCTATCTTTCCTGTGACGTCACGGGTGGACCCTCCAAAGTATCGTTTTATAATAGCGTAAGGCACGAATGAGTCTTTTCTACAGCCGTTGTTTCCCGGTCTCGTCATGATTATTTTACTTACATTTTGCTTCAATATATTCAATTTTTTCGTAATGGTAAAGCGTTGTGTCGTCCAGTTTTGTACTGATTCAAACAAAACTGGGCATACAATGCAAATATATCCAAATGAGGCAAAACATCTATTTTCTCATCTGATGAAAGATTATGGGGAAGCCAGTTGTTCGGGAACCAGCGCTGAGCCCATAAAAGACACTGACCCTTCTGATCCTTTGCCTGAATTCGAAACACGTATCCAAGAAAGAGAATTCGTTGGTGTCAGTGTGTAATAAAGTGATATGGAATTTTGTTTGTTCGATGCAAAGAATTCTATACAGGATCCCATAATCAACCCTTATGTTCTATAAGAAAATCCATTCCAGCCCCACTTGGTGCTTCCTTTGAGAAACCCTGCAGAGAAACAACAGAAGAATTTGTGTCACGATTTTCACAGCAGTGAAAATACATTCAAAAGTCAGTACGACAATATTCATCATTTTGAGTACAACTTAAAAGATCCTGATTTCAGCTCGCAAAACTATCTTTTCAGTATTTCAAATCGAAGCAAACACAAACAGGGTTGGATAATTATGAAGGCCACACAAGGAAATGTAAATGGTAAAACTTGTTTATCGATGGAAATGCTTCGGAGATGAAGGAAAGCAATAAATAAAAGAACGGACACAACCTCCAGTGCTGTAAATAATAAATAACTAAGATCTGCATTAACATATACCTTTGTTTCTCTCAAAGGTTTGGCGGTTTTAATCCAGTGTAAAGCGATCCAAAATCCGCTGGAAAAATGTTTCGGATATTGTTTACCGCACAAGATGGCACAGCGACCCTGAAGTGTTTGCCGAGATATTCCCAACACCAACGAACAAGCTATCTGTAGGCAATTTAGCGAAATTTCCTGCCAGGAAAGAAGCGAAAAACAACTAGCTCTAGTACTGTATTATTAAATCAATAGCAGAAACAACCCAAGCAAATCGATCTCAAAATGTAACAAAACAGATGAAACAGAAAACATTTAGCTTACTCGTTTCCGGTGTGTATCTGTGCCTTGCTGCTGCCTGTACGCGTAATTGGCCGTCTCCAGCACCCAGAAATCAAGGCAAATTGACTGAAAACCTGGATACTCAGTGATACAGCTTATCTGGGTTTCAGGCCCTTGCTACTCTACTTTTTGCCACAATTGCCCGATTTCCGTACAACAAACACTTTCATGAGTTGTCGGCATTAGTTGACAAGTTCCACGCTCGCACCTTTGATAATTTTATATAAAACACTCTCAGAAGCTCAAGTTTAAAAAATTTATGTTGCATTGTTGATTGTACCCTCGCTTTATTGGATTTTCATGTCAAATACAAATAAATCACACAGTAAATTAAATACCAGTCTGAGTTTCCGAGGAGGTCACATGGCTGTCAACATGTTCTGTAGTGTCTTCGTGCGGATCGCTTCGGTGAACACTACGCGGCTCATATTGTTAAGGACGTGTCCCAGACTCTCCTGAAGATTCTGGATTATCCCCATCGCTGTCATATACTAAGCTTAAGGCATTCGAGTCGCTATCTTCTGAAAAAACACCTTCCAAACTACCGCTACTTACACGAACTCCCATACCAGTTCTACTGGGGAATATGTGTTGCGCAATATTTAGTTCCACCGCTTACGTCACGACTTCTCGCTATTGTTTTTACCGGAAATGGAATTTCAGTTGAAAATGCCGATTTTCTCCTAAAATAAGTCGAACTGGACAAAACGAATTTCAAATTCGTCTTCAACGCCACTTTTTACATAGCATAAGAAAAACATGTGTTTTGGGTTTACATGCCCTTTAAGATAAATATATGTTATTTGCCGGCTGGGAGGTCCGTATGGTGAAAAACTGTGACCGAGGTCTTGAAAATACTGCCCGAGGCCGTAGGCCGAGGGCAGCATTTTCAAGACCGAGGTCACAGTTTTTCACCATACGGACCGACCCTTAGCCGGTAAATAACATATTTATTGTTTTTAAACTTGACGAAATTCTTTCCGAAAGAACCCGAATGATTTATGGACGTAAATACGGCAAGATCTTCCATAAACTGAACAATTTTTGAGTGGGTAAATGGTAGTTAAAATAGAGGTGATGCAAATTTAAGAGAGATGCCTCAGCGAAACATTTTCATTTCCGTAACGATAAAGGTGATTTAAAAGGCTTCCAAACAAACTTTGAAACATTATTTTTACAAGTATCTGTCACAATCTGACACCTGTCAATTAGAGAGCGCGAAAGAAAAAAAAAGCGTAGGAACATTTGAAAACCAACAGAACTAGTTTGGCAAGGACCGTCACGACAATGTTTTCTTCAAAATCAGTTAATGATCTAACGGAAAGTATTATTCACTCTCATCGACCATTCATTCATGTACGAGGATTTACCTCTGTTCATTAAGTAAACGGCGAGGAAAGTAATTGTGAGTAAATTCAATTTTTTTATTTTGAAGTTGTGAGAGTTTGCTCGTTTGTTTGCTGTAATGGCGTGTGTAACTCTGATCTTTCCTTCACAAAAACTAAATTCGAACGGCACACTCCAACGAGACACAAGGGAATCATGTAATGCGGCCTTTTCTCAAAAACTTCCTTCAATTTCTGTTGTGCAATTTAAGGTACAAATGTCCAAATTGAATGGAATTGGAAAGACTCACCAGGAGCGTATATTTGTTGTAGAACTTAAATTAAAACTTCGCTCGCTCTTTCACTATGAACAAATTGCTCGAGAAAATTCAGATATTAATGAATGAAAGTTCCATCGTTCAGTTTAACTGTAACCAAATACCTCACGTTTCAACTTTTTGGGTATTTTTTGTGAACGATTAAAATTAATTGCAGACGGTTTTTAGGCCGCTTGTCAACCAACGTAATGACACTATTGTTTATACAAATTCATTCTGAAACCAATATTTTTCTGTCAAGCAAAGTGATTTGATAGAGAGAAAAGAGAGGATTCATAAGTTATTTATCGGCTTGAGGTAGTGACCGACGTGTTTGCTTAAAAATACAGCCCAGCCAGAAAACGAGGTATATTTATGAAAAATGACAACCAAAGTTGGGATGTACTCGGCGACTCACGAAAGCGTTACCGTGGCCCGTGGGCAGAGATAGGAAAATACTGACCGGGTAAAGAACCAATCAGATTGCAAGATTCGTTACCGTGCCCTCTAAAAAAACAATAATAAGTCATTATTATTTCTCTCTCTATCTTTGCTATGGCTCTTTTAAATTCAACGGTGTAGAAAGAATTTCTAAGGCAAAATGAGAACTAGAGCAATGCATCGAGTATCATGAGTCAAGCGCAAATTATCCTGGAAGTGTTATTACACTGTTTATTTGTCAATTTAATGAAGATTATATCTCACTGAGAGATAATAACACCCGAGTGGCCTTACGAAGAAATTTTGAGCCAAGTAAGAAATTCCAAATGCTTAGGCGCCAAAGATCTCTGTTTTGTTCCCCTCTATGAGCTACATTCATCACAGTAGGATGAATGTTTAATGTAAATTCCAAAAATAGATCTACGCACTTAGTAGAGAGTTAAAGCAAAATATCTTAGATGTGTCACAACAAAATTCGTTCATCACCGTCATGAAAAATATCTCTCATTGAGAAATGATAGCGATATATGCCTCCTCGCAAGGAAAACATACGGTTTTCTTGAACGGATTAGTTACCGTATTGGTTAATGTAACTACAATTAACTGTAGATAATAATTTAGATCATTTCTCTCTCTTTGCTAAAACTCATTTAAATTGAACGGTGCAGGAGACTGTTTGATGCAAAATTAAAAATTGAAGAGTGTATTGTGTAGCATGCGCCTGGGGCATATTATCCCGAAAGCGTTCTTTATATTCTTTGTTTATTGAAAGATGATAACGTCCGAGTCGGTTTGTTATAAGTTTTGAACCAAGCAAGAAATCTGTTCAAACCTTATGGAGCGGTAAACCTTTGCAGAGAAATACAAAAACAGCTGTCACGTTGTTTGATGAACAGACATATATCGTGACATGAAGGGTTCTGCGTGCACGGTATTATTTCGAAATGCATTGTCTACCTCGCCAACATGACTGCCTTGAGTAAAATTACTATGACACATAAATGACTTTTCAGCTGTTGTTATTTCGTGTCGTTGCAGAAGATCGAGTTCCTCTCCTTTGAAACACCACATTCTTTCCCGATCAAACGTTTCATCCTATAAACCAATTAGTTACAAGTTAACTTTGTTTGAGGCATCGGCAGTGAACGAAATCCTACAAATAAGTCCAAATTTGCAAGAGGTTTCCAAAGCAATAGGCATCCGTCCTAATCATAACAGTAAACTTTCTCACTTTCAAAATAACGTCTATGAGAAAATTACGCACTTCTGATCGGCTGGAAACGAGTGCATTCCGATGTAACATGAGTGCAAATTACTAACAGCGCCTTCTTTTATTATTTGAGTACGTACTGAGTAATCCCACCGGCTACCTAACCCTAACTCCCAAGATCTCATCAGTAATTCTCCTTACTATCTGCCATACAATTCTTATGATGTCAATTTGGAGAATTTGGTATTGGATCAACTAATAATCCCCTAATTGATATTTACTTTATTCTCATCACTTCTATGCTTGATATTGTATTGATATTGTAAGGAGAGATTCTCTCTAAGTCACTCATGGGAGGTAAAGCGATGGGGAATTGGAAGAATATTTGACAACTTCAACTGGAAGCTTTTATTAGCACTAGTTTCGCTAAGCGGAGTCGTGTTTCAGAGCTAGGTTCTTTGACGGTACGTTGATCAAAAAAATGTTTGAGCGACAGAATGGCAAATGACACGAAAAAGAGATGTAATATCCATAGTGAAAAGAAGTTTGTCTTGGCCAAGGAAATTAAAGTCACGAACAATTTCAAGTGCGTGTTGGCTGTCTTTAATGTATGATGGTAAAGTTTTGACGATAGGAGCCATAAATGTACTTAACTGTACATTATAATTTCCTAGTATTTCTTTCTCTAATTGTTACGACTCGTTTAATTTCAAAGATGTACGATGATTGTTTGATGCAAAATTAAACTTTGCATAGAGTAGCATGTGTCTAGAGCTAATTATCCTGAAGTGTTATAAGAAATTTATTAAAACCTTAACAAGTGTAAAACTGTACAATTCTTGCCATTTCAACCGGAAAATACATGAACAGCTGTTACGTTCTTTGATGAAAAGCCATTTTATTGACAGTATTAGTTGAACCTGAAATGTCTTGTCTGCCTGGACTACGTGACTCCTTGAATATAGTTACCACGAAATACAAATAACATTTCAGCTGCTGTTGCTCGGTGTTGTTGCAAGTTCCTCTCCTCTGTAACAACGCGTTTTATTCCGAAAAAATAACCTGTTTACCGTAATTCATTTAGTCATAAGTTTATAAGATTGACTCGTCGGCAGTGAATAAAACCATGGAGAATGCGTCTGCATTCACAAGAAGTTTTCCCTCCAAGGAAGAAGGGATCGCACTATGCAGCGCTCTTATTTTATCTTCGGTCCTTATCATTGCAGGAAACTTGCTAACTCTGGTTCTCTTTGCAGTTACCAAACCACTTCATAGGAAAAGTTTATTTTTAGTTATGAACATGGCGTTTGCTGATTTGATGTTAGGAGCGTTCAGTCTGCCCTTTTACATTTACCTCGTTGGAGATGCCTATCAGCTTTGGACAGCAAAATATGACTTTGAACACATGGCCTACAAAATATTTTACACAAGTTTCGATGACACGTTTTTGTTAGGCTCGTACATATCTGCAGCCTCTATTTCTTGTGAGAGATTTTATGCTGTATTTTGGCCCTTTAAACACCGTTCATTATCCACCAGAACATACCGCATCGCCATTTTCTTACTTTGGTCTTCCGCTGTCTTGCTGTCTACATTAATAACTTTGTTAAACGTTTCGAGTTCATTTGAATCTGGTTTGTATTGTTTTATCCCCGTAGTGTTGGGTCTAACAATCATCGTATGTGTCTGTAATATCGCCATCTGGAGAAATTTTCAACACGAGAGTGTTGCTTCACAGCATTGAAATGGAGCTTCGCGAAACCGACGCTTAACAAAGACCCTACTTCTGGTTTCCATTCTGGCTTTAGTATGTTGGCTTCCCATAATCATCATGAACATATTAATCTATATAACTAAGACATCAATACCATGGAAGTTTTATTACATGGTGAACATTCTAAATTATTCTAACTCTTTTGTCAATCCGATTGTGTATGTATTCAGAATTCCTGAGTTTCAGCAAGCACTGCGTTTGTGTTGCACGAAGAGCAGACCAGCCATTAAGATGGTAAAAATTCAAAGGAAGAAACCGAACGGCTGCACTTAAAACGCCAGAGATAGAACTGAGAATATTCAGAAACGATTCCACGCCTGCAAGTTATTGTTGAACGATAATATATGGAAACTAAGTTTTGCTTAGGGTTTGCTGAGATAAGAGGATCGTCCGCGTTGTTACTGAGTAGTGACATCCATAGGAGGAAGGAGCCATAAATGTGGAGTATTGTAAATGAATAGGATAACGTTCTTATATTTTCAATTTTTTACTTCACAGAGCCCTGTTGTTCTATAGGGTTGCTTTTTGCAGCAGAAGTTCACACCAGTTAAGTCTGAATTGCATCCAATGATAAAAATATACAGTTTTATTCATCCTATCTAAGCAAAATATCGTCTCATTTTACGAAAAAGTTATAGCTCAAATTCACACACCTATACTTTTAAGGTTGTCAGAACATGTCAATGGCCATCTTGCGAACCGCGCCCTCATGAGTGTGAAATAAAAAATAAGATAAAATAAAGAGCGTACAGCTTTCCCTGCCTCCAAACTAAAATCAAGTTAAGTTTAATCATGTTGTTTTGCCATTTATTATCCCTCGTTTAGATCAAATACAATTTAAAAATATATATATGAAGAACACCGAATGCACAAGACACCTGCAGGTAACTCAGCCCGTGAGCAAGACCTTTAATTTTAACATAAAAAATTACCACGAAATAAATTTTTCCTCTGAACTTAAGGTTGAATCAAACTTGATGTTCGTAATATAAAAAAGAGCCCTTCGTGAACAGTAAAACCGCCATTTTGCTAAAGCGGGTTACCATGACGTCAGAGATAAGAGATAAGTGGAACGTTCACAGCGCGTGGTAAAGATATCATGTTTTCGAAACAGAAATTCTGGTATTTCATCGATATCTATATCATAAAACTTTAGACAAGTGGGCGACGAAAACAGCTGAGTTCTTTCCGACAGTTTCCAATGAGACATAGGTTTGAAGATGAAGTACCTCTACGCCTCGAATGATCTCAGTTTCACGGGCATCATAATTAAAACCAGTGGAGTGGAAATTGTTGTAAGCAATCGAATTATTTTCATGTGTGGAGACTAGGAAATAAAATGCCTCCTATTTTTCAAAAAATAAATTAATTCAAGCACACAGACGTATCCGGTTACCTCGACAGGAAAGAGAACTTTAATAAAACGTCCAGTAATCGTAACTTTAGTTCATCTTTAAAACCCATAATCTGATTATTAATTTCATATTTCCAGACGCTGAGACACTCGAGATCTCTCTCTCCCTCGGCCAAAATGTGACTAAATACATTTTGACAAAATAGAAGAAATGGTTTATATCATTTTCTTTTTAGTAAAAATAACTAAAAATAGCACACTGCATCGAATTACACATGTGTGAAGCACATTTTCTCAGAAAAGATAAATACATTTTTTTTTCATAAAGCATCAAAGAATATTTTTTCTTCTTGCCGAGAAATGGTGACGGTTTTACGGGTTAGGTAATTTGTAGACTGATGACTAAGGAGGGGTGTCAAGGAAACTAAAACGAACCTTACGAGAGTGTTAAAGTGTGTGGCTCCAATTGTGTCAACAAAATATACATGAGCAGCTGAACAGACATGACGCTAAAAGGAAGCTGAATTGATGAGATATTCAATTAAAGTGTGCTGTCGATGACGGAAAAGAGATCACGAAATTATCACGACTTGCATAGATAGAAAAAAAAATATCTAAAAATTGATCGATAGAGGAAAAAACCCATGACCGAGCCTCTGCGAGAAGATAAGTTACTGCTATTCCGTCTTGTGAGCTGCTTTCATCAATTGCTTTAAGAATATCTACAGGGACAGCGCAGAGGGAGGGGCTGGGGGGGCTTTAGCTTTAGTTGAATCCGGTTTATTTGAACTTTCAAGACTTATGGAATAAATGTTTTCTTTTATTTTTTGGGCAGTTGTGCGATAAAAAAAAACTTGTGCTTTCGTCGTGATGGGAATTGGAAAAAAAAACGTGTGGGCTGCAGGTGGGATGGGCAGAGATCATTAGGCAGACAGTGTCCTTTTTTGTTTCTGTGTGTGCGTGTGTTTGTGGGGTGGAGGGTGGGCTGGGTGAGCAAAATCAGGCATCAGATGTTGCTCTACAAGCAAAATATTAGTAACTCTCATCTTTCACGATCATTTGCATTATTTAATGAAGATTAATCATCTCTCATTGAGAAATGATGACGCCCCAGTCGGCTTTTAAAAGATATTTTCATACGGGTCATACAGGCAAGAAATATGTCTAAAAAGCCTTACCGTTCAGTCAGAAAAAAAAAAATACATGAACACCTCTTACGTTTTTTTAATAAACGGACATTTCATTTAGTGTGACACGAGGGGTTCTAAGTGGCACAGTCTTTGTTCACACTCATTGCCTACTCCAACTACATAAACACCTTAAAAAAAATTACCATGATATTTACATAAATTTCCGTTCAAATCCCTTCCGATTAAACTGATCGTTGCACTAAAACACCATATCACGAGCCCGTCTCTTTGCAGGAGAAACCTCACTAGGGAATCTCAACTGATCAAGAAGTAATTTGGGTGTATGCCCTTTAGTATATTCTGCAAACAAATAACGAATATCACTTGGGAAATAATCATGAGTGAAGTAGTGCATTTACACCAAGCGTGTGAGAGCTGTGATACTTTCCGAAAACCAAATACTCAAGAGATTATTAAAGGCAGAGAAAAATTTGAGTGAGACTGCAATCGATACAAGAGCATACCTCTTCGCTCCAAGAAATAACTTCTTAGCTCTACTAAAAGGAATTCACACGGTTCACTGCACCGGAAAAGTTAGCGAATCAGTAATGTAAATGAACTTTACAGGAATAATTCATTATTATTTCTCTCTCTCTTTGCTATGGCTCTTTTAAATTCAATGGTGTAGAATGAATTTCTAAAGCAAAATTAGAACTAGAGCAGTGCATCGAGGATCATGAGTCAAGCGCAAATTATCCTTGATAATTAAATTTGATGAAGATTATATCTCAGAGGGATATTAACACCCGAGTGGCCTTACGAAGAAATTTTGAGCCAAGTAAAAAACTTCTAGACGCGTAGGCGCCAAAGATCTCTTTTTTTTTTCCCTTTCTGAGCTAAATTCATCACAGTAGGATGAATGTTTAATGCAAATTTGAAGATAGGCCAACGCACTGAGTAGAGAGTTAAAGCAAACTATCTTGGATGTGTCACAACAAAATTCGTTCATCACGGTCATGAAAACTATCTCTCATTGAGAAATGATAACGGTATATGCCTCTTCGCTTCGAAAAAAATATAATTTTATGATTTAAGAAAAGGAAAACACAAGGTGTTCTTGAACGGATTCTTTGTTTATTGAAAGATGATAACGTCCGAGTCGGTTTGTTAATAAATTTTGAGCCGTGCAAGAATTTGTTAAAACCTTATGAAGCGTTAAAACTTTTCAGAATAACACACGAATAGCTGTCACGTTGTTTGATGAATAGACATATATCGTGACATGAAGGGCTCTACGTACACGGTATTATTTATTAGGTCTACCTCGACAACATGACTGCCTTGAGTAAAATTACTATGACACATAAATGACTTTTCAGCTGTTGTTATTTCGTGTCGTTGTAGAAGATCGAGTTCCTCTCCTTTGAAACACTGCATTCTTTCCCGATCAAACGTTTCATCTCGTAAACCATTTAGTTACAAGTTAACTTTGTTTGAGGCACCGGCAGTGAACGAAATCCTACAAAAAAGTCCAAATTTGCAAGAAGTTTCCAAAGCAGAAGGCATCCGTCCTAATCATAACACTAAACTTGCTTACTTTTAAAATAACGTCTACGAGAAAATTACGCACTTCTGATCGGCTGAAAACGAGTGCATTCCGATGTAACACGAGTACAAATTACTAATAGCGCCTTCTTTTACTATTTGAGTACGTGCTGAGTAATCCCACCGCCTACCTAACCCTTTAACTCCCAAGATCTCATCAGTAATTCTCCTTACTGTCTGCCATACAATTCTTATTATGTCAATTTGGAGAATTTGATATTGGATCAACTAATAATCCTCTTATCGATATTTTACTTTATTCTCATCACTTCTATGCTTGATATTGTATTGATATTGTAAGGAGAGATTCTCTCTTAGTCACTCATGGGAGGTAAAGGGGAAAGGGAATTGGAACAATATTTGACAACTTCAACTGAAAGCTATTATTAGCGCTAGTTTGGCTGAGCGGAGTCGTGTTTCAGAGCTAGGTTCTTTGACAGTACGTTGATCAAAAATATGTTTGAGCGACAGAATGGCAAATGACACGAAAAAGAGATGTAATGTCCATAGTGAAAAGAGGTTTGTCTTGGCTAAGGAAATTAACGACACGAACAATTTCAAGTGCGTGTTGGTTGCCTTTAATGTATTTGACAATAGAAGTCATAAATGTATAAATAAATGTACTTAACTCTAGATTTTAATTTCTTGGTATTTCTCGCTCTAATTGTTGTGACTCGTTTAATTTCAAAGATGTACGATGACTGTTTGATGCAAAATTTAACAGTGCATCTGGTAGCATATGTCTAGAGCTAATTATCCTGAATTGTAATTCCTTTCGTCTATCACTAATGAAGATCATCTCTGCTTGAGTAAAGATAACTTCCTAGTCTGCTAGTGCAGAGATTATGAACCACACAAGAAATTTGTTAAAACCATAACAAGCGTAAAACTGTGCAATTCTTGCCATTTCAACAGGAAAATACATGAACAGCTGCTACATTTTTTGATAAACAGCCATTTTATTGACAGTATTGGTTGAACCTGAAATGTCTTGTCTACCTGGACTACGTGACGCCTTGAATATAATCACCGCGTAATACAAATAACTTTTCAGCTGCTGTTGCTTGGTGTTGTTTCAAAAGGTTGAGTTCCTCTCCTCTGAAACAACGCATTTTATTCCGGAAAAAAAAACTGTTTACCGTAGTTCATTTAGTCATAAGTTTATAATGATTGACTCGTCGGCAGGGAACAAGACCTTGGAAAATGCGTCTGCGTCCACAAGAAGTTCTATTTCCAAGGCAGAAGGGATCGCAGTATGCAGTGCTCTCATTTTATCTTCGGTCCTTATCATTGCAGGAAATTTGCTCACTCTGCTTCTCTTTGCAGTTACCAAACCACTTCGTAGGAAAAGTTTATTTTTAGTCATGAACATGGCGTTTGCTGATTTGATGTTAGGAGCCATCACTCTGCCCTTTTATATTTACGTTAATGGAGGTTACTATCAGCTTTGGACAGCAAAATATGACTCTGAACACATGGCCTACCGAATATTTTATACAAGTTTCGATAGCATACTTATGTATGGCTCATATATATCTGCAGCCTCTATTTCTTGCGAGAGACTTTATGCCGTATTTTGGCCGTTTAAACACCGTTCATTATCCACCAGAACATACCGCGGCATCATTTTCTTAATTTGGACATCCGCTGTCTTGGTGTCTACATTAACAACTTTGTCATATGTTTTGAGTTCATTTGAATCTATTTTCTTGGTTTTCATCCCCGTTTCGTCGGGTCTAACACTCATCATATGTTTCTGTAACATCGCGATCTGGAGAAATTTTCAACGCGAGAGTGTTGCCTCACAGCATCGAAATGGAGCTTCGCGAAACAGACGCTTAACAAAGGCCCTACTTCTGGTGTCCATACTGGCTTTAGCATGCTGGCTTCCCTTCATTATCATGAACCTATTAGTCTATATATATGGAACTGAGACATTAATAGCATGGGTTTATTTCATGATGAACACTCTTAATTATTCTAACTCTTTTGTCAATCCGATTGTATACGTATTTAGAATTCCTGAGTTTCATCAAGCGCTGCGTTCTTGCTGTACGAAGGGGAGACCAGCCATTGAGATGGTTAAAATCGAGAAAAGAAACCGCCCAACGTCAGAAATAGAACTAAGAAATTTTACGAACCGATCCCACTCGCCTGTTAGTTGAGGTTAAACGAGAAGATATGGAAACTAGGTTTTATTCAGTTGAGATAAGAGGACCGCTGGCGTTGTTACTGAGTAGTGACATTCATAGGAGGCAGGAGCAATAAATGTGCAGTATTGTAAGAAAATAGGATAGCGTTCTTAGATTTTCGATTTTATGCTTCACAGAGCCCTGTTGTTGTATAGGGTTGCTTTTTGCAGTAACCAGTTAAGTATGAATTTCATCCAATAATAAAAATATGCTGTTTTATTTATCCTATCTGAGATAAAATAACCCGTCATGTTATAAAAAAAAATTAACTCTCAATAAATATGATAATTCTAGCTCTTAAGTTCTTGCTTAAATTCACACACCTATACTTCTTGGTTTGTCAGAACATGTCAATAGCCATCTTACCGACCGCGCCCTCAAGAGTTTGAAATGAAAATACATGTTATTTGCCATTTATTATAAGGATAACGATCGGGTATTTAGATAAAGTACAATTTAAAACATATTTAAAGAACACCGAATGCATGAGACACCCGCACAGTAACTCAGCCCGTAGACATCGTTATCTGCACGTGCGAGGAAGTAAGTGGAACGTTCACTGCACGTGGTAAAGATATCATGTTTTCGATACAGAAACTCTGATATTTCATCGCTATCTATGTAATAAAACTTTGTACTTTGGGCGGTGAAAACAGCTAAGTTATTTCTGACAGTTTCCAATAAGACATAGGTTTGAAGATTAAGTACCTCTACGCCTCGAATGATATCCATGTCACGGGTAACACATTTAAAACTAGTGGAGTGGAAATTGTTGATAAGCAATCGAATTCTTTTCATGTGTGAAGACTAGGAAATAAAATGTCTCTTACTTATGTAAATAAATTCATCAGTTTAAGCACACAGATGTGTGTGATGACATAAAACCCACAATCTTATTATTAGTTTCATATTATCAGACGCTGAGGCACTCGAGATCTCTCTCTCCCTCGACCAAAATGTGACTAAGTACATTTTTGAGAGATTAACCGACAAAATAGAAGAGATGGTTTATATATATATATATTTTTTAATAAAAATAACTAAAAATAGCTCACTGCATCGCATTACACATATGTGAAGCACATTTTCTCTGAAAGGATATACACGCTTTTTTTTTTTCATAAAACATTAAGGAATATTTTCTCTTCTTGCCGAGAAATGGTGACGGTTTTTTCGGGTTAGGTAATTTGTGGATTGATAACTAATGAGGGGTCTTAAGGAAAAACGAACCTGACGAGAGTGTTAAAGTGTGTGGCTCCGAGTGTGTTAACAAAAAATACATGAGCAGCTGTTTGTAACTTGATGAAAAGACATGACACTGAAAGGAAGCTGAATTCATGAGATGTTCAATTAAAATGTGCTGTCGATAGCGGAAAGGAGATCACGAAACTATCACGACCACTATAGATAGAAAAAAGTTCTCTTTAAATATATCGTTTCTATACTGACTTAATTTACTATGTTGGCTTCCTTTGATCACCAGTACCATGGAAGTTTCATGACATGGTGACCATTTTAAATTATTCTAACTCTTTTCTCAATCCAGTTGTATTTACAATCAGAATCCCTGAGTTTCAGCAAGCGCTTCGCTCTTGCTTTACGAAGAGGAGAGAAGCCATTGAGACGGAACAAATAGAAAGAAGAAATCGAACGTTTGCACTTAGAACGCCATCGATAACGCTTAGAATATTATGAATCGATCCCACTCGCCTGTAAGAAGAATTTGAAAGGGGAAGATTTCAGTCAACTGACACTAGAGGAGCCCGGGCATTGATACTAATTAGTGAGATACATTAGAAGTAGAAGTCATATCGATGGTGTTTTGTCCGAAAATACGATAATTTCTTACCTGTTTGTTAAGATTTAGTGCAAATTTTACCCAGGGATTGAAATATGCTGTTTCATTTATCCTCTCTGAGTATAATTTCTTACCATGCTACAAACGAATAACAATCTTTAGTATTGTAATTTTAGCCCTAATGTTATTGCTCAAAGAACACCCCTTTAGAACTTCCTAATCGCCTGCGAGTGGAAATGGCGCCTTCACAACTCTTAAGAAGAATGTTCAGAGGTCACTGCTCCGAAAGCAAAAATTTTTCCTCCGAACTGTTAGCTAATCTAAGCCAAAACAATGTTTGCAAAATAATAATGAAAATAAAACCCTTCTTGAAAAACAAAACTACCATTTTGAGGAGCTGGTTGCCATGACGACAGTTGTCCTCAGAAGATATCCTATTTTCAAAACAAGATAAATTCTGGTGTTTCTTTAGAGAATAATACATGGGCGCGCGTATATATGGATAAATCACGAGTGAGCGCAGCAAACTTGTAAGATTTCGAGTTGAACAAGACAAGAGAAATTCCCTATCTACAAGCAACAATGTCGTTTTTATTTATTATAGAAACACCATGGCCCTTTGCTGACAAGAGAAGTCAACTATAAATTTATTGATAAATTAAAAAGAAAAAAAATAGCATCCATGTCCCCAGATTATGGCGGCTAGAACATTGAAAAATCGTATTGCTCACAGGCAGTGACGTTCAAACTCTCCCAGAAGGGGAAGAAAACCATATATACGAAAAAGGAAAACCTACAGTCACTTATTCAGTGGCTTTGGTAATGGCGTTTCTCGCGGCTGACAACGAAAATCGACAACTAGAAGATCTGCCGCAAACCGACTTTTGACGTTTACCTGAAAGACTCCTTCTGTCGGAAAGAACAAAGTCAATAAATGAGTTTTATAAATTGAAAATTACGCTCATTGTTGTTTTGTAATCACGATTCAACGCATGTTTCCATCTTGAGCCTTAGCGCCAACGCACTGTACGATTGTCCATTCTTTTATTGTCATTCATTAATGAAGGCAGCTTTTCTTGTCACTAAAGAGCTATTGTGTTTAAATGATAAATAAAATAATACATGGTTGCTTCTAGACATGGAATTCCTCTTCTCGTGTTCTTCGCGTTAACTTTGCTTTTCAATGCTGAGTTCTTAAGAAACTGGCGAACGAGCAAATAATAATAAAGCCACGGGTTTATTATCTTTTCATTCATCAATTCCTGCTCCTAACAATACCCGCCACATATAGCTCTTACAGAGCTATACTTTGACGATAATAAAAGTGACAGGTCAGTAGCGCGGCAGTTGAAAATATCGATAGTATCATACACCCCCTATCCTATCTGGGCAAAATATCGTCTCATTTTGCGAAAAAATAAACTCTTCATAAAAATGATAGTTCCAGCTCTTAAGTTATTGCTTAAATTAACACACCTATACTTTTAAGATTGTCAGAACATGTCAATGGCCATCTTACGGACCGTGCCCTCGAGAGTGTGAAATAAAAAATAAGGTAAAATAAAGAGCGTACAGCTATAACTGCCGTAACTGAAGTTTAAGAATGTTATTTTGCTATTTATTTTAGGGAGAACGATCGCCTGTTTAGATCAAATACAATTTAAAACATATTTCAAGAACACCGAATGCACAAGACACCTGCACCTGCACAGGCGGTAACTCAGCCCGTGGACAAGACACTTCAATTTTGACATAAAAATATATAACGAAATAGTTTTTTCCTCCGAACTTAGGGCTGAGTCAGGCTTGATGTTCGTAATATAAAAATAGCCCTTCGTGAAAAGTTATCAAGAGGTCATTTTTAAGTGCACGTGCGAAGAGAAATTGTACAAAACTTTGTACAAGTGGGCGATGACAGCTGAGTTCTTTCCGACAGTTTCCAATGAGACATAGGTTTGAAGATTAAGTACCTCTCCGCCTTGAATGATCTCAGTTTCACGTGCAACAAAATTGAAACTAGTGGACTGGAAATTGTTAATAGCAATCGAATTCTTTTCATTTGTGGAGACTAGGAAATAAAATGTTTTATTTTAATATACAAATTCATTCAAGCACACAGATGTATCCGGTTACCTCGACAGGAAAGAGAACTCTAATAGAACGTCCAGTAATCGTAACTTTAGTTCGTCTATTATGAACCCATAATCTGATTATTAATTTCTTATTTTCAGACGCTGAGGTACTCAAGATCTCTCTCTCCATCGGCTAAAATGTGACTAAATACATTTTTGACGGATCAACCGAGAAAAGAGGAAATGGTTTATATCATAAAATAATAACTAAAAATAGCATACTGCATAGAATTACAGATCCGTGAAGCACATTTTCTCTGAAAGGATAAAAACGGTTTTTTTTTCCATAAAACATTAAGGAACATTTTCTCTTCTTGTCAAGAAATGGTGACGGTTTTACGGGTTGGGTAATATAGAGACTGATCACTAACGAAGAGTCTTAAGGAAAAACGAAATTGTGTTAACAAAAAATACGTGAACAGCTGTTACAATTTGATGAAAAGACATGATGCTAAAAGGACACTGAATTCATGAGGTATTCAATTAAAATGTGCTGTCGATGACGGCAAAGAGATCACGAAATTATCACGACCACCAAAAATTGATCGATTGAGGAAATACCCTATGACTGACCCTCTGCGAGAAGATGTTACTGCAATTCCGTGTCGCGAGCTGCTTTCCTCTATTTCATTTAGAATATCGTGTCATCCTCGGAAAACAACAAGGGAAATCGAGAAAGGGAAAAAACAATCAGATACACAAACGGAAGAAGATCCATCAAATCTTTGACATAAGCAGTCCTCTAGAGTACGAGCTGTCTCTCCTTTTCGGTCCAGTCTATTGCGCGAGTCCAAAAAAGTGAAAAATAAATAAATAAACAAACAAACATAAACGCGTGTCGCGGAATGACAAAATTCGTAATTCTTTTCGACAACGTCGGCAATGGAATATAAATCAACGGGCTCTTTGATCCTGCTCATTCATGTTATGGCTAAAGTTTGTATTGATTTCTTGGACTTGTTGAATATAGGTACAGTTGAATTCGGTTTATGTGAAATTTCAAGACTTTTGGAATAAATTTTTTCTTTTTATTTTTGGGCAGTTGTGTGATAAGAAAACCTTTGCATTCGTCGTGATGGGAATTGGAAAAAAAAACTTATGTGGGCTGGAGGTGGGATGGGCAGAGATCATTAGGCAGACAGTGTCCTTTTTGAAGATTTTAGATATATGAAAATTCACATATTTGCACTGCGGTGGAAAGATGAAATTAGGAGACCCTCGCAGCTAAGAACACTACTGAAACGAGTAGTTCTAAATAAGACCTGAAAAAAATTTCAGGCCCGTACGGGATTTGAACCCATGACCTCTGCGATATCGGTGCAGCGCTCTACCAATTGAGCTAACAATTGGTGTGTGTTTGTGGGGTGGAGGGTGGGCTGGGTTTGGCATAATCAGGTATCAAATATTGCTCTTTTACGATCATTTCCACTATTGTGAAATATTCCTTGCCCGTTTCTTGATATCTTTTTTTTTTTTTTTTTTTAACAAAGCGGCCATTGCATTTGGTTGTTAACAAAGTGGTCACAATCGTTCCTAATAGAATTTTAAGCCTTCATATCGTCTGATTTTCACTTACTAATATTTGCGTAGTCACCAAACAGATGAGGGATAAAACCATCAGAAAAGTAAACAAATGGCCAGTCACGAAAGCAACGCTTCGCTTTTCCCTATAAAAATTCGCTGGTTCCTCTTGTAAGCCAATAACAATATAAGGCACATATGTGAAAATCAGTGTTTGTACACCCCTAAACGTTGAAAATATTTCAAGTCAAAGGAACAGTCTTGGTCTCGATTCGCATTTTTGTCAACAAAATGAACACATATCGGTTAAAGAGAGGAAATATACGGACCACGTGCAAAGCTGTTAATTGTTTCTCGCATATTACAAGTGTTAAATATTCAATAGTGACATCTCATTTACATCCATATCTACTCTTATTAAGTTGGTAAATTCTGTACAGACATCACACCAACCAACTCGCGCGCAAAGTGAGAAGACTATATAAAGGCTTGAAATTATATTAAGAACGTGTAATAGTGTAGTTTGATCGTCCGGGTGAGTGTAGTCCTGAGAAGGACTGTTGTCAGTAATGGTGACTGACGTTACGACAATGTGAGCGGAAGTCATCATCAGAGTCAAATAGGTTGTTGTCAGTCGAATGTACTTAGTACGGTTTGTGTAAACTGATTGGTCAGTTTTGCCGTGATGTTATTGGCTGTAAGACTCAAGTGGCGTAGGTCAGTCGTGATTGGTCGGTTTGGATCCGTTAGTGAAGTTAGGTCGTTCTGTTCGGTTCGTTTGTAATGTTAATGTCGTGAATGAGTCGTTTGTATGGTGCCGGTAGTGGTTGACACCTGTTGAGGGGAGTCTGTTCCAAGTTAGTAAACCAGCTTTCCAGGGTCAGTCGTTGAAAGTAGTCGGTGCTGCAGGTTAGGCATTGCGCAGAGTCCCAGTCAATAGTGTGGTTCGTAAGTCGGTGATGTTCAGCAATGTGATTGTTAACATCGCCTTTCCTCGTCGCTCGTTTGTGTTCAGTCAGCCTAGTTGTGAGGTTTCTTCCGCTCTCACCGATATACTGCTCCTTGTCTGTTCCTCGGTTAGTCTCCGTCTTTGATGTTAGTCAGTAACTGACGTAGTGTGGTAATAGGTTTGTGAGCGACGCGGATATTGAATGGTTGTAGGATGCGTGAGATGTTCTCAGATATGCCCTTTATGTATAGTATAGTGGCTGTGGTCGTAGGGGTTGCGTTGTCGTTAGCTTCGGTAGTAGTAGTAGGTCTGTGAGTGTTACGTTGGATGAAGTCTTCGTTGTAGTTGTTCTTTGAAATAGTATATAATATCTTAGAGTATAATTTCTTACCATGCTACAAACGAATTACAATTTTTAGTATGATACAATTGTAGCCCTAATGTTATTGCTCAAATGACATCCCTTTGGACTTTCCTAATCGCCTACAAGTGGAAAGGGCGCCTTCAAAACTCCTAAAGATCCTTTTTCAAAGAAATTAAATCGATTTAAGAGGAATGTTCTGAGGTCACTGCTCCAAAAGCAAAACTTTTTCCTCCAACTGTAAGCTGATCTAAGCCAAAACAGTGTTTGCAAAAAAATGATGAAAATGAAACCCCTCTTGGAAAAAAAAAAACTACCATTTTGATCAGTGAGCCGGTTGCCATGACGATAGTTGTCTTCATGTGAGAAAAGAAAAATATTATGGTTATTCGCGCGGTGAAGATATCCTGTTCTCGAAACAATATAAATATGTTATTCGCCAGCCGGGAGGTCCGTATTGGGAAAAACTGTGCCCGACTGAGCAAGAGTAGGCCTCGGGCGGTACTCAAGACACAGGGCACAGTTTTTCCAAACACGGACCGACTTAGGCTGGTGAACAACATTTCTATTTTTCCCCTAAACTTAACGAAATTATTTCCGAAAGAAACGAATGATTTAAGGCTATAATTACGGCAAGATCTTCCATAAACCAAACAGTTTCTGAGTGAGTAAATGGTAAGGTTAAATGTTTGAATTCAGTTTTGTCAAATAAAATAAAAATCGATTTTTTCGGCCTCTGAAGGTGGGAAGTAACCTTAAAATAGATCAGAGGTAATGAGTAAGGGACAAAACATCAGATACGCAAACGGAGGAAAATCCATCAAATCATTGACATACGTACGGTAGTCCTCTAGACTACGAGCTGTCTCTCCTTTTCTGTTCAGTCTGTCGCGCGAGTCCAAAAACATTAAAAAAATCCCTCCGATTAAACTGACCTTTGCATTAAAACACCATCACAATCCCGTCTCTTCGCAGGAGAAACCTCACCAGGGAATCTCAACTGATCAAGAAGTAATGTGGGTGTATGCCCTCATATATTCTGCAACTTGCATATTTCTTGGTGATATTCGTTATTTGTTCAACAAATAACGAATATCACTAGGAAATATGTAGTGCATTTACACCAAGCC
The DNA here is from genome assembly GCF_036669915.1 of Pocillopora verrucosa. Taxonomy (NCBI): domain Eukaryota; kingdom Metazoa; phylum Cnidaria; class Anthozoa; order Scleractinia; family Pocilloporidae; genus Pocillopora; species Pocillopora verrucosa. The sequence continues at coordinate 9,996,950 of NC_089316.1, read as the reverse complement.
CGTCTCTTCGCAGGAGAAACCTCACTAGGGAATCTCAACTGATCAAGAAGTAATGTGGGTGTATGCCCTCATATATTCTGCAACTTGCATATTTCTTGGTGATATTCGTTATTTGTTCAACAAATAACGAATATCACTAGGAAATATGTAGTGCATTTACACCAAGCCCGTCTCTTCGCAGGAGAAACCTCACTAGGGAATCTCAACTGATCAAGAAGTAATGTGGGTGTATGCCCTCATATATTCTGCAACTTGCATATTTCTTGGTGATATTCGTTATTTGTTCAACAAATAACGAATATCACTAGGAAATATGTAGTGCATTTACACCAAGCCCGTCTCTTCGCAGGAGAAACCTCACTAGGGAATCTCAACTGATCAAGAAGTAATGTGGGTGTATGCCCTCATATATTCTGCAAACAAATAACGAATATCACCCGGGAAATATTCAGTGAAGTAGTGCATTTACACCAAGCGCGTGAGAGCTAAGATAGTTTCCGAAATCAAATACTCAAGGGAAGAGATTATTAAAGGCAGAGAAAAATTTGAGTGAGACTGCAATCGATAAAAGGAATTCACAAGGTTCACTGCACTGTAAAAGTTAGCGGATCAGTAATGTAAATGAACTTTACAGGAATAAATCATTATTATTTCTCTCTATCTTTGCTATGGCTCTTTTAAATTCAATGGCAAAATTAGAACTAGAGCAGTGCATCGAGTATCATGAGTCAAGCGCAAATTATCCTGAAAGTGTTATTACACTGTTTATTTACAAATTTAATGAAGATTATATCTGATTGACGGATAATAACACCCGAGTGGCCTTACGAAGAAATTTTGAGCCAAGTAAGAAACTTCTAGACGCGTAGGCGCCAAAGATCTCTTTTTTTTTTTTTTCCCATTTCTGAGCTAAATTCATCACAGTAGGATGAATGTTTAGTGCAAATTTGAAAATAGGTCAACGCACTGAGTAGAGAGTTAAAGCAAAATATCTTGGATGTGTCACAACAAAATTCGTTCATCACGGTCATGAAAATTATCTCTCATTGAGAAATGATAACGATATATGCCTCTTCGCTTCGAAAAAAAAAATTTTTATGATTTAAGTAAAGGAAAACACAAGGTGTTCTTGAACGGATTCTTTGTTTATTGAAAGATGATAACGTCCGAGTCGGTTTGTTAATAAATTTTGAGCCGTGCAAGAAATTTGTTAAAAACCTTATGAAGCGGTAAAACTTTTCAGAAAAACACACGAATAGCTGTCACGTTGTTTGATGAACAGACATATATCGTGACATGAAGGGCTCTACGTACACGATATTATTTACTATGTCTACCTCGACAACATGACTGCCTTGAGTAAAATTACTATGACACATAAATGACTTTTCAGCTGTTGTTGTTTCGTGTCGTTGCAGAAGATCGAGTTCCTCTCTTTTGAAACACTACATTCTTTCCCGATCAAACGTTTCATCTCGTAAACCATTTAGTTACAAGTTAGCTTTGTTTGAGGCACCGGCAGTGAACGAAATCCTACAAATAAGTCCAAATTTGCAAGAAGTTTCCAAAGCAGAAGGCATCTGTCCCAATCATAACAGTAAACTTGCTTACTTTTAAAATAACGTCTATGAGAAAATTACGCCCTTCTGATCGGCTGAAAACGAGTGCATTCCGATGTAACGCGAGTGCAAATTACTAATAGCGCCTTCTTTTACTATTTGAGTACGTGCTGAGTAATCCCACCGGCTACCTAACCCTTTAACTCCCAAGATCTCATCAGTAATTCTCCTTACTTTCTGCTATACAATTCTTATCATGTCAATTTGGAGAATTTAGTATTGGATCAACTAATAATCCCCTGATTGATATTTTACTTTATTCTCATCACTTCTATGCTTGATATTGTATTGATATTGTAAGGAGAGATTCTCTCTTAGTCACTCATGGGAGGTAAAGGGGTAAGGGAATTGGAACAATATTTGACAACTTCAACTGGAAGCTATTATTAGCATTAGTTTGGCTGAGCGGAGTCGTGTTTCAGAGCAAGGTTCTTTGACAGTATGTTGATCAAAAAAATTTTTGAGCGACAGAATGGCGAATGACAGTAAAAAGAGATGTAATGTCCACAGTGAAAAGAAGTTTGTCTTGGCTGAGGAAATTAAAGTCACGAAACTTTCAAGTGCGTGTTAGCTGTCTTTAATTTATGATGGTAAAGTTTTGACGATATATAGGAGCCATAAATATACTTAATAATTACACGCAAAATTAAATAGTGCATCTGGTAGCATGTGTTTAGAGCTAATTATCCTGGAGCGTTATTACACATTTCGTCTATCACTAATGAAGATCCTCTCTCATTGAGTAAAGATAACTTCCTAGTCTGCTAGTGCAGAGATTTTGAGCCACACAAAAAATTTGTTGCAACCATAACAAGCGTAAAACTGTGCAATTCTTGCCATTTCAACAAGAAAATACCTGAACAGCTGTCACGTTTTTTGATAAACAGTCATTTTATTGACGGTATTAGTTAAACCTGAAATGTCTTGTCTGCCTGGACCACGTAACTCCTTAAATATAATTACCACGTAATACAAATAACTTTTCAGCTGCTGTTGCTTGGTGTTGTTTCATAAGGCTGAGTTCCTCTCCTCTGAAACAACGCATTTTATTCCGAAAAAAAAACTGTTTACCGTAGTTCATTTAGTTCTAACTTTAGAATGATTGACTCGACGGCAGGGAACAAAACCTTGGAGAATGCCTCTGCATTCACAAGAAGTTTTCCTTCCAAGGCAGAAGGGATCGCACAGTGCAGCGCTTTCATTTTATCTTCGGTCCTAATCATTGCAGGAAACTTGCTCACTCTGGTTCTCTTTGCAGTTACCAAACCACTTCGTAGGAAGAGTTTTTTTTTAGTTATGAACATGGCGTTTGCTGATTTGATGTTAGGAACCTTCACTCTGCCCTTTTATATTTTCGTTGTTGGAGGTTATTATCAACTTTGGACAGCAAAATATGACTCTGAACACATGGTCTACCGAGCATTTTATACAAGTTTCGATAACATACTTTTGTTTGGCTCATATATATCTACAGCCTCTATTTCTTGTGAGAGATTCTATGCCGTATTTTGGCCGTTTAAACACCGTTCATTATCCACCAGAACATACCGCACCACCATTTTCTTAATTTGGACATTCTCTTTCTTGGTGTCTACATTAATAACTTTGTTATATGTTTCCAGTTCATTTGAATCTGGTATGTATGTTTTCATCCCTGTTTCGGTGGGTCTAACAATCATCATATGTGTCTGTAACATCGCGATCTGGAGTAATTTTCCACGCGAGAGAGTTGCCTCACAGCATCGAAATGGAGCTTCGCGAAACAGACGCTTAACAAAGATCCTTCTTCTGGTGTCCATACTGGCTTTAATATGTTGGCTTCCCTTAATCATCATGGACGTATTAATCTTTTTTACTAGGACATCAATACCACGGAAGTTTTATTACATGGTGAACATTTTAAATTACTCTAACTCTTTTGTCAATCCGATTGTCTATGTATTCAGAATTCGTGAGTTTCAGCAAGCGCTACGTTTGTGTTGCACGAAGAGCAGACCAGCCATTAAAATGGTAAAATTCAAAGGAAGAAACCGCAGAACGCCAGAGATAGAACTAAGAATATTCCGCAACGATCCCACTCGCCTGCAAGTTGATGTTGAACGAGAATATATGGAAACTAAGTTTTAGTCAACTGAGATAAGAGGACCTTCCGCATGTTTACTGAGTAGTGACATCCATAGGAGGAAGAAGCCATAAATGTGGAGTATTGTAAAAAAAATAGGATAACGTTCTTAGATTTTCAATTTTTTATTTCACAGAGCCCTGTTGTTGTATAGGGTTGCTTTTTGCAGCAGAAGTTCACACCAGTTAAGTTTGAATTTCATCCAGTGATAAAAATATATTGTTTTATTTATTCTATCTGAGCAAAATATCGTCTCATTTACGAAAAAAATAAACTCTTCATAAATATGATAATTCTAGCTCTTAAGTTACTGCTCAAATTCAGACACCTATACTTTTAAGTTGTCAGAACATGTCAACGGCCATCTTACAAACCGCGTCCTCAAGAGTGTGAAATAAAAAATAAGATAAAATAAAGAGCGTACAGCTTTCCCTGCCTCCAAACTAAAATCAAGTAAAGTTTAATCATGTTGTTTTGCCATTTATTATCGCTCGTTTAGATCAAATATAATTTAAAATATATATAAGGAACATCGAATGCACATGACACCTGCAGGTAACTCAGCCCGTGAACAAGACCTTTTAATTTTGACATAAAAAAATATCACGAAATAAAATTTTCCTCAAAACTTTAGGGTGAATCAAGTTTGATGTTCGTAATATAAAAAAGAGCCCTTCGTGAAAAGTAAAACCGCCATTTTGCTAAAGCGGGTTACCATGACGTCATTTTTATCCGCACGTGCGAAAAAATAAGTAGAACGTTCACCGCGCGTGGTAAAGATATCATGTTTTTAAAACAGAAATTCTGGTATTTCATCGATATATTTATATATCATAAAACTTTAGACAAGTGGGCGATGAAAACAGCTGATTTCTTTCCGACAGTTTCCAATGAGACATAGGTTTAAAGATGAAGTACCTCTACGCCTCGAATGATCTTAGTTTCACGGGCATCATAATTTAAACTAGTGGAGTGGAAATTGTTGACAAGCAATCGAATTATAGCCTGATGTAAACACCTTGGAGGTTGGGAGAACACTCGATAAGCTGGAAACCACTCCGCTTCGCGTCGTGGTTTCCTACGCTTATCTCGTGTTCTCCCAACCTTCCGCGTGTTTACATCAGGCTATGTAAACACAGAAACCATGTTATATTTCTTCACTACAACCGACCCAATTTGATGGAACAAAATGACAAATATAGCTCTTAAGATGGCACTGTAATGGTAGTTATCTCATGTGTAGCAGATCAATACTTCTTCCCTGTTGAGGGCAAAGGCACTGAAATTTCTCCGTTGGTTCAGTTCCGCATTTTTGAGTTAAGGTCAATGAAAAGTTTCATTTGGGTTCTTCAGTTTATCAGGAAAAAGACTAAAAGCCACGCAGTTTTTAAAACTGATCGGGTAATTTTTTCTGCTTATAGCTATAAGCTGTGAGATTTTAGGTAGTTCTGTTTTTCTATGTCAATGTTTCGAAGTTGTCGGTAGGGCGTTGGTAGGTGTTGTTATCTCTTCAGGATTTCACAGTTTTGATTTAGTAAACCAATTTTCCAAAGTCAGTCATTGAAAGTTAATAGAACTGTATATCAAACACTGCCGGCGAGAGTGAGTCAACAAACAATTGTGTCCCACAATATGACCTTCGATATAAGTATGACCAATTCACGGTCTTAAGATTTTAATTTAAGAGTTTCTTTCCTTCCTTTAGGCCTCCCCTAAAGTCCTATGTGACAATACTATCTTAACGATATCACCTCTTTGCGACATCAGCTATGAAAATTGAGGCAAGACTTCCGCACAGACCCATATGTAATCAGGCATGCAGTTCTTTTGATGAAGAAAACGCTGATTTACAATGGGTATACAATTTCCTTTGGGTATACAGCTTTAATTGAGATCAATATGAGATAATCGGAAATCTTTCTTTCAATTGATAATTTTGATGCTGATTATTAACAAAACAAATGAGTGATCATCCCTACGAGATCAACAACTTAAGATTCAGTTTTCTCTGCCTAGGTTTCGTCAATAACCAATTCAACTCTATGTAATGTAACAAATTTTTCCAAGATCACTTGCACCAAATAGCGTAAATTTATCATAAGATTGTCACTCAAGTGTAGGCTTAACAATCTGCACCATCACAAACTATTCCATTTTTGAGTACTCAAACCAGTCAAATCCTGAGTAAAGAGTTAGGGAGCCAACAAAATGTCGGCTTATTTTTCCTTTTTCTTCACTTTTAATTCGGGGGAAAAGATCTTTTGTGATAAGATTTCCTTTCAATGTTATGTTGGAGGCTTGTGTAGCTTTTCTACGAGCTAAGTGCAGTTTTCTGCATTCGGAGCTCCTATAATGTGTTTTAAATTGTCGTTGATCTAAATACGTAACAATTATCTTTAATTAAATCAACCCTCTTATACAGAATACCTGAGGCCCATTGCTCGCGTAAACCGCGGTTTGGGTTAGCAAAATGGTGAGATGTTATAATCACATTGGATAAATGAAGAAACGTATTTGATTTCCTTATGTGCCGCTGCTACGAAAAGATACCATATAACACACACAAAAAAATTGTACTGGGGCAAGTAATAAACTTAAAGCAGGCAATTATCGTATTTTCTGAGAAGACGCCATATTTCTGACTCTTGCTTCTATTGTACCTCACTAAATAGCATCAAAGCCAAATGGTCCTCTTGTCACAACTAATTAAAATTGAGTCTCCATATCTTCTTGGTCAAACATTACCTGCAGCCGGGTGGGATCGGTGCAATATTTTCATAGCTCTTTCTCCGGCGTTCTAAGTGTAGTGCGGTATCTTTTTTCGATTTGTCCTGTCTTCGTGGCTGTTCCCTTTTTAGTGCACGACAAACGTAGCGTTTGCTTAAATTCAGGAATTCTAAATATATACACAACTGGATTGAAAAAAGAGTTGGAATAGTTTAAAATGTTCACCACAAAATTAACCAGATGTGATAATGATTCCCCAGTTATACAGATTAAAATGTTTATGATAAGTAAGGGAAGCCAGGTTATTAAAGCCAACATGGATACAAAAAGTAGGGTCTTTGTTAAGCGTTTGCTTCGCGAGGCTCTGTTTTGTTGCTGTGAAGTAAACCTTCCGTGTTGAGAATTTATCCAGATACCAATGTTACAGACACATATTATGATTGTTAGACACAATTGGACGATGACTACCACGTACAAAGCAGATTTAAATGAACTAAAGACACCTAACAAAGTTAGAATTGAAGACAGAAAGACAGCGAGTATCCAAAGTATGAAAATGGTGATGTAGTATGTTCTGGTGGACAGTGATCGGTGGTGAAACGGCCAACATACAGCAAAAAATCTCTCACAGGATATGAAGGCTGCAGATAGATATGAGCCGAACATAAAAGTGGCAACGATGCATCTGAAAACCACTAGATGAAAGCCGAATTTTGCTGTCCAAAGCTGATAGGCATCTCCAACAAAATAAATGTAAAAGGGTACGGAGACAGTTCCCAACATCAAATCAGCAAACGCCATGTTCATAACTAGGAATAAACTTTTCCTACGAAGTGTTTTGTTAACTGCAAAGAGAACAAGAGCGAGCAAGCTTCCTGCAATGATTAGAACCGAAGATAACATGAAGACGCTGCATAATGCGATGCCTTCTGATTTGGAAGGAAAACGTTTTGCGAATTCGGACGTATTTTTCAGGCTTTCGTTCACTGCCGACATGTCAATCGTTGTAAACTTAAAACTAAATCAGTTGAGGCAAATAGTTTTATCGCAGAAAAAAAAAACAGTGTTTCAAAGGAGTAGGGCTCAACCTTTTGCAATAAAACGAAATAAGAACAGCTGAAAAGTTATGTAAATATCACGGTAATTTTATCCAAGGTGTTTGTGTAGTTAGAGCAGGCAACTCTGAGTTGGAACTAATATTGGACCAAATAGAACCCTTCGTGTCACAATAAATTAAGTGTCCGTTCATTAAAAAAAACCTAACAGCTGTATTTTTTTTACTGAGTGGTAAGGCTTTTTAAACAAATTTCTTGCCTGAATAAAAATCTCTTTGAAAGCCGACTGGGGCGTCATCATTTCTCAAGGAGAGATAGCTAGTCTTCATTAAGGAAGCTCTAAAGGGCGCGCGCCATCGTTGTTTTTCTAGAAAATTTTTGTTTTGGCTTTTTATGGTCACTAAAGCCATCAAAAGGCGATGAGCAAGATTTGGACTATCGTTTGCAGTAGTAAATATTACCAAGATGATTTTCGTTATTTAGCTAAGGCTCCATGAAGAGAGGCGCCCGCTAGTGATAATTTGGCCTTGCTTTTGATTTTCTATAATTTGCTTCGGTGAAATCTCTCAAAATTTTCACAGTTTGTGAAATGTGTCCTGCTGATCCTTTAAAAAGCCGAAAAAATAGGGGTTACAAAGGTATTTTCCTCGCTATCTGCAATTTTGCGTTTTCTCCCTCTTTTGGTGTCTTTTTTACTTCAGGAGATATAAAGCAAAAAGTATCATAAGAGAACAAAGAAAGGCACGAGATTGATTACACTTCATGTCTACGTCTTCTTGTCACCTTAGAAACAATTACAAACCATCATTAACGTGCAGATCACGTTCCAATCGAAACAAGGGTGTTGGTTGAAATGCGTGACCAAATAAACTCATCTTGTAAAACGTCTTGGCCTTTTTATGTAACTTGCGTTTTCATTAACGGGGGAATAGAAAGTGTCATGGTTAAGTGTTCTGAAGCAAAGATCAGAAGTTTAAAGGATCTTGTGTCAATACCACGGGATTAAGGATCGGTATCGGTGAATATTTGCCGATCAATTGATTAGAAACTCAAACTTCTTCACAAAATTCACTGAGAGGTTATCCTCGGGGTAATTTGCGAACACCCCGCCAGTTTTTTTACCCTTTTTTCCAAACTACTTGCGATCTTTGCTTTTACGGCGATTCTTTTCGATGAGCAGTATGGTAGTATATAAACGCAGAATAGGTTTCTACAATAGGAGCTAATTGACTACTGCCGACCCGTTGCTTTTCAAGTAGAGTTTCAATGGCAGGTGTAATGGCCTTTACGGCTCATGGTTAAAGTTTTGGCCAATTTAGAGTTATTAAAACACTCTCGAGGACAGGTAAATGGTTTACTCATAACGCCATGTCAGTGTTGGCATCGGAACTACAAGCAATAATTCTACACACTTTTTGGCTTGATTTCTATTGGAAATTACATTTTTTCCAGATGCTTGTAACAAAAGGAACTAAAAACCCCCTGAATTGAACCTTTTTAAAGTTTATAGCAAAATTATTTTTTTTATTCCTGGATAGAAAAGGTATCTCTAAACAAAAACAAAAAAAAAATAGATTCTTCTGCAACAGTTAGTTAAAAAACAGGCTGGAAACTATTGTATTTTCTGACAATAACTCATATTTATGACTCCTGTTTCTAATGTGTCTTGCTACTCACCATCAGTGATTCTCTTTGGTCAGCAGATCGAAAATAAAATTATTTTCCATAAATATCTTCTTGTTAAACTCTTTTTACACGCGAGTGGGAACAGTTCGTAATATCCTGAACTCTTTCTCCGGCGTTAAAAGTGCAGCCGTTCGTTTTGTTTCCTTCTATTTCGTCTGTCTAAATGGCTGCTCTCCTCTTTGCAAAACACAAGCGTAGAGCTTGCCGAAACTCAGGAATTTTAAGTGCATGCAGAAGGAAGAAACCGAACGGCTGCACTTTTACGTTCGTGTTGTACGAAGAGGAGAGCAGCCATAGGGACGGGGAAATCGGAAGAAGAGACCGAACAGCTGCACTTTGGACGCTGGAGATGGAGCTGAGAATATTACCAACCGATCCCATTCCCCTTTCAATAGAGTTTGAACAAGAAAATTTTTAATCCCAAAATACGATAATTTCCTACCTGTTTGATAAATTTTTGTTGCGGTAGAACCTTTGTGTTGTCAAGAGATATACTCCCCATCGGAAGTACTTGTACACACAAGTCAAGTGAATTTCACCTAGGATAGAAGTATTCTCTTTCAGTTTTGCTATCTTAGTAAATATCTTGTCATGTTACAAAGAATACACAGAGATTTTACATGGTGGCGAGAAGATATGAATTTTATGTTGGAGTGGCAAGAACAATACGCTAGCAATGATTTATTTGTTGTTGTTATTAAAACCAAAAATAGACTCAACCAGACTTTACGTTGCCGGAATCATAACCAACCGGTCGCACGCAACAGTATTTATCTGTTCGCTAGGGTTTTTATCGTCACTAATTTTTCACCAATGGTTTGAATACGAATCGAAACGAAAATGGTAATTTTGGTTGTGAATCGACTAAGTAAGAAACGTTCGTGAGTACGAAACGATTAGATACCATTGGTTGTATGTAACGTAGATTTTGTAGGCCTATTGCAGACCATTGAAGTGGAGTTGTAGACTGAATTGTCCATCTAGTTGGTGATTGAATTGTCGGTTCGAACAAAAACATAGATTACAATACATTGTAACATAATAATCATGCTCGACGAAGACAAAAAGTGTTAGCACATAGCAAACAGTGGATAGCGGTGAAGTTGCATTGTGATTGACTACTCAAACTCCAAATATACTCAGTTATTCCTTGTAGAAACGTATTCTGTAAGAGAGCTCTGTCGATCCTCTTTGAAGGAAAACGAATCGGATTTTTTTGTAATTAATGCACTACTGTAACGTGCATCTAAAAGAGTCGGCGTAAAAGCAAAGATCGATAGTAGTTTGGAAAAAAGGTTTAAAAAAACTGACAGGGTATTCACAAATTACCCCGAGGATAACCTCTCAGTAATTTTTGTTAAGAACTGAACTTTGAATTTCTGATCAGTTGATCGGAAAAAAGTTCACCGATACCGATCCTTAATCCTGTCGTATTGATACAAGATCCCCCGTTTAAACTTTTGACCTTTGCTTTAAAACATTTAGTCACGACACTGTGTATTCCCCAGTTAGCCGGAAAAACCCAAGTTAAATGAAAACGCCGACTCGTTTCACAAGATAAGCTAATTTGGCCGCGCATTTTAATAACATCCTTGTTTTGATTGGAACGTGATCTGCAAGTTAATAATGGTTTGTAATCGTTTATTAGGTGACAAGAAGACGTTGACATGAAGTGTAATCGATCTCGAGCTCTTGCCTTCCGTTGTACCCTCATTATACTTTTTGTTTTACATCTCCTGGACTAAAAAAGATACCAAAATGAAATTTCAGAAAAAAGTAAATCTTTATTTTCTTTATTGGACATAAAATTTTTAGGAAATTGAGAAAAATATGACTTTTTTCCTTCTGTGATACCTTAATATAAATTCACTTAATTATAGACAATAATTTACCATTATTTCGCTCTCATAGTAATAACTTATCTAAATTCAATGGTGTTAGATGACTGTTTAATGCGGACAGAGAAATAGAATAGTGCATCACGTATCATGTGTCCAGAACAAATTATACTGGATGTGTTTTTACGCTTTTTACTCATCACTTTGAGGACTTTTAAAGAAATTTTCATACAGGTTATAAAGGCAAGAAATTTGTTTCAAAAGCCTTACCCCTCATTAAAAAAAATACATGAACACCTGTTACATCTTCGAATAAACGGGCATTTAATTTATTGTGACACGAAGGATTCTACGTGGCACAGTATTTGTTCAAATAATGTGGGTGTATATGCCCTCATATATTCTGCAAACAAATAACGAATATCACCCGGGAAATATTCAGTGAAGTAGTGCTTTTACACCAAGCGCGTGAGAGCTAAGATAGTTTCCGAAAATCAAATACTTAAGAGAAAAGACTATTAAATGCAGATAAAAATTTGAATGAGACTGCAATCGATATAAGAGCATGCCTCTTCGCTCCAAGAAATAACTTCTTAGTTCTTGTAAAAGGAATTCACACGGTTTACCGCACCAGAAAAGTCAACGGATCAGTAATGTAAATGAACTTTACATAAGATAATAATTCCTTATTATTTCTCTCTCTCTTTGCTATGGCTCTTTTAAATTCAGCGGTGTAGAATGAATTTCTAAGGCAAAATTAGAACTAGAGCAGTGCATTGAGGATCATGAGTCAAGGGCAAATTATCCTGGAAGTGTTATTACACTGTTTATTTGTCAATTTAATGAAGATTGTATCTCATTGAGAGATAATAACACCCGAGTGGCTTTACGAAGAAATTTTGAGCCAAGTAAGAAATTTACAGAAGCTTAGGCGCCTCTTTTTTTTTTCCTCTCTGACCTAAATTTATCACAGTAGGACGAATGTTTAATGTAAATTTGAAAATTTATCAACGCGCTAAGTAGAGAGTTAAAGCAAAATATCTTAGAGGTGTCACAACAAAATCCGTTCATCACAGATAGAAAATTATTTCTCATTGAGAAATGATAACCATATATGCCTCTTCGCTCCGAAAAAGATTATTTTTAAGATTCAAGTAAAGGGAAACACGCGGTTTTCTTGAACGGATCAGTTAGCGGATCAGTTAATGTAAATACAATTATCTGTAGATAATAATTTGGATTATTTCTTTCTCTTTGCTAAAACTCATTTAAATTGAACGGCGTAGGATGACTGTTAAATGCAAAATTAAAAATTGAAGAGTGTATTATGTAGCATGCGTCTGGGGCATATTATCCCGAAAGCGTTATTTATACTCTTTGTTCATTGAAAGATGATAACGTTGGAGTCGGTTTGTTAATAAATTTTGAACCAAGTAAGAAATTTGTTCAAACCTAATGAAGCGGTAAAACTTTGCAGAAAAACACGCAAACAGCTGTCACCTTGTTTGATGAACAGACATATATCGCGACATGAAGGGCTCTACGTGCACGGTCTTATTTCGAAATGCATTGTCTACGTCGACATCATGACTGCCTTGAGTAAAATTGCTATGACACATAAATGACTTTTCAGCTGTTGTTATTTCGTGTCGTTGCAGAAGATCGAGTTCCTCTCCTTCGAAACACCACACTCTTTCCCGATCAAACGTTTCATCCCGTAAACCATTTAGTTACACGTTAACTTTGTTTGAGGCATTGGCAGTGAACGAAATCCTACAAATAAGTCCAAATTTGCAAGAAGTTTCCAAAGCAGAAGGCATCCGTCCTAAACATAACAGTAAACTTGCTTACTTTTAAAATAACGTTTGTGAGAAAATTGCGCACTTTTGATCGGCTGAAAACGAGTACATTCCGATGTAACATGAGTACAAATTACTAATAGCGCCTTCTTTTACTATTTGAGTAAGTACTGAGTAATCCCACCGGCTACCTAACCCCTTAACTCCCAAGATCTCATCAGTAATTCTCCTTTCTGTCTGCTACACAATTCTTATTGGATCAACTAATAATCCCCTAATTGATATTTTACTTTATTCTCATCTTTTCTATGCTTGATATTGTATTGATATTGTAAGGAGAAATTCTCTCTTAGTCACTCATGGGAGGTAAAGGGTTAGGGGAATTGGAAAAATATTTGACAACTTCAACTGGAAGCTTTTATTAGCATTAGTTTGGCTAAGTGGAGTCGTGTTTCAGAGCTAGGTTCTTGACATTACGTTCATCAAAAAAATGTTTGAGCGACAGAATGCAAATGACACGAAAAAGAGATGTAATATCCATAGTGCAAAGAAGTTTGTCTTGCCTAAGGAAATTAACGACACGAATAATTTCAAGTGCGTGTTGGCTGTCTTTAATGTATGATGGTAAAGTTTTGACGATAGGAGTCATAAATGTACTTAACTCTACATTATAATTTCCTAGTATTTCTTTCTCTAATTGTTACGACTCGTTTAACCCTACTTCTGCTAGTTAAAAAACGCACAAATTTGTCCACATTCAGTTTTTAATTCATATCTCAACAAATATTTACAGGAATAACGCCTACAATATGTCATTTTAAAGTGTATAGAATGGGCTTCTCAGGGAAAAAAAAATTGATCATTGAAACCCAGGACTTTCCTAAAAAGTAAAATTTAAAACACAAAATAAGTAAGACATAGTGTAAAACTTGAGGTAAAAGTCACTTTTCCTCATAGGTATAGGTTACTTAAGATTAATTGATAGCAGAAGTTAATTAATTTCAAAGGTGTACGATGACTGTTTGATGCAAAATTAAACTTTGCATAGAGTAGCATGTGTCTAGGGCTAATTATCCTGAAGTGTTATTAAACCTTTCGTTTATCACTAATGAAGATTATCTCTCATCGAGAAAGGACAACGTCCTAGTCTGCTAGGGTAGAGATTTTGAGTCACATAAAACCTTAACAAGTGTAAAACTGTACAATTCTTGCCACTTCAACCGGAAAATACATGAACAGCTGTTACGTTCTTTGATGAAAAGCCATTTTATTGACAGTATTAGTTGAACCTGAAATGTCTTGTCTACCTGGAACACGTGACTCCTTGAATATAATTACCCCGAAATGCAAATAACATTTCAGCTGCTGTTGCTTGGTGTTGTAGCAAGTTCCTCTCCTCTGAAACAACGCGTTTTATTCCAAAAAAAGACTGTTTACCGTAATTCATTTAGTCATAAGTTTATAAGATTGACTCGTCGGCAGTGAACAAAACCATGGAGAATGCGTCTGCATTCACAAGAAGTTTACCCTCCAAGGAAGAAGGGATCGCACTATGCAGCGCTCTCATTTTATCTTCGGTCCTAATCATTGCAGGAAACTTGCCCACTCTGGTTCTCTTTGCAGTTACCAAACCACTTCGTAGGAAAAGTTTATTTTTAGTTATGAACATGGCGTTTGCTGATTTGATGTTAGGAGCGTTCACTCTGCCCTTTTATATTTTCGTTGCTAGAGGTGATTATCAGCTTTGGATAGTAGAATATGACTCTGAACACATGTTCTACAAAATATTTTACACAAGTTTCGATGACACGTTTTTGTTAGGCTCGTATATATCTGCAGCCTCTATTTCTTGTGAGAGATTTTATGCCGTATTTTGACCCTTTAAACACCGTTCATTATCCACCAGAACATACCGCATCGCCATTTTCTTACTTTGGTCTTCCGCTGTCTTGCTGTCTACATTAATGACTTTGTTAAACGTTTCGAGTTCATTTAAATTAGCTCTGTACGTTTTTATCCCCGTAGTGTTGGGTCTAACAATCATCGTATGTGTCTGTAATATCGCCATCTGGAGAAATTTTCAACACCAGAGTGTTGCTTCACAGCATCGAAATGGAGCTTCGCGAAACCGACGCTTAACAAAGACCCTACTTCTGGTTTCCATACTGGCTTTAGTATGTTGGCTTCCCATAGTCATCTTGAACATATTAATCAATATAACGAAGACATCAATACCGTTGAAGTTTTATTACATGGTGAACATTCTAAATTATTCTAACTCTTTTGTCAATCCGATTGTGTATGTATTCAGAATTCCTGAGTTTCAGCAAGCACTGCGTTTGTGTTGCACGAAGAGCAGACCAGCCATTAAGATGGTAAAAACTCAAAGGAAGAAACCGAACGGCTGCACTTAAAACGCCAGAGATAGAACTAAGAATATTCAGAAACGATCTCACTCGCCCGCAAGTTATTGTTGAACGATAATATATGGAAACTAAGTTTTAGTTTGCTGAGATAAGAGGATCGTCCGCGTTGTTACTGAGTAGTGACATCCATAGGAGGAAGGAGCCATAAATGTGGAGTATTGTAAGAAAATAGGATAAGGTTGTTAGATTTTCAATTTTTTACTTCACAGAGCCCTGTTGTTGTTCTATAGGGTTGCTTTTTGCAGCAGAAGTTCACACCAGTTAAGTCTGAATTTCATCCAGTGATGAAAATATACAGTTTTATTTATCCTATCTAAGCAAAATATCGTCTCATTTTACGAAAAAAATAAACTCTTCATAAATATGATAATTCTAGCTCTTAAGTTATAGCTCAAATTCACACTCCTATACTTTTAAGGTTGTCAGAACATGTCAATGACCATCTTGCGGACCGCCCCCTCAAGAGTGTGAAATAAAAAATAAGATAAAATAAAGAGCGTACAGCTTTCCCTGCCTCCGAACTAAAATCAAGTAAAGTTTAATCAAGTTGTTTTGCCATTTATTATCGCTCGTTTAGATCAAATACAATTTAAAATATATATGAAGAACACCGAATGCACAAGACACCTGCAGGTAACTCAGCCCGTGGACAAGACCCTTTAATTTTGACATAAAAAATTACCACGAAATAAATTTTTCCTCTTAACTTAAGGTTGAATTTAACTTGACGTTCGTAATATAAAAGAGAGCCCTTCGTGAAAAGTAAAAACCGCCATTTTGCTAAAGCGGGTTACCATGATGCCATTTTTATCCGCACGTGCGAAGAGGTAAGGGGAACGTTCACCGCGCGTGGTAAAGATATCATGTTGTCGAAACTGAAATTCTGGTATTTCATCGATATATATATATATATATATATATATATATATATATATATATATATATCATAAAACTTTAGACAAGTGGGCGACGAAAACAGCTGAGTTCTTTCCGACAGTTTCCAATGAGCCATAGGTTTAAAGATGAAGTACCTCTACGTCTCGAATGATCTCAGTTTCACGGGCATCATAATTAAAACTAGTGGAGTAGAAATTGTTGATAAGTAATCGAATTATTTTCATGTGTGGACACAAGGAAATAAAATGCCCCTTTTTTGTCAAAAAATAAATTCATTCAAGCACACAGTTGTATTCGGTTACCTCGACAGGAAAGAGAACTCTAATAAAACGTCTAGTAATCGTAACTTTAGTTCATCTTTAAAACCCATAATCTGATTATTAATTTCATATTTCCAGACGCTGAGACACTCGAAGCAAGCGCGTGAGAGCTGAGATACTTTCCAAAATTTAAATACTCAAGCGAAAAGAGTATTAAAGGCAGATAAAAATTTGAATGAGACTGCAATCGATACAAGAGCATGCCTTTACGCTCCAAGAAATAGCTTCTTAGTTCTAGTAAAAATAATTCACAAGGTTCACTGCACCGGAAAAGTCAGCGGATCAGTAATGTAAATGAACTTTACTTAAGATAGTAATTCATAAGTATTTCTCTCTCTCTCTTTGCTATGGCTCTTTTAAATTCAACGCTGTAGAATGAATTTCTAAGGCAAAATTAGAACTACAGCAGTGCATAGAGTATCATGAGTCGAGTGCAAATCATCCTGGAAGTGTTATTACACTGTTTATTTATACATTTTAAATGAAGATTATATCTCATGGAGAGATAATAACACCCGAGTGGCCTTACAAAGAAATGTTGAGCCAAGTGAGAAATTTCCAGGCGCTTAGGCGTCAAAGATCTCTTTCTCCCCTCTCTGAGCTAACTTCTTCACAGTAGGGTGAATGTTTAATGCAAATTTGAAAATGGATCAACGTTCTGAGTAGAGAGTTAAAGCAAAATATCTTAGATGTGTCACAACAAAATTCGTTCATCACCGAAATGAAAATTATCTCTCATGAAGAAATGATAACGATATATGCCTCTTCGCTCCGAAAAGAATATATTTTCATGATTTAAGTAAAGGAAAACATACGGTTTTCCTGAACAATACAATTAACTATAGATAATAATTTGGATTATTTCTTTCTCTTTGCTAAAACTCATTTAAATTGAACGGCGTAGGATGACTGTTAAATGCAAAATTAAAAATTGAAGAGTGTATTATGTAGCATGCGTCTGGGGCATATTATCCTGAAAGCGTTCTTTATATTCTTTGTTCATTGAAAGGGGATAACGTCCGAGTCGGTTTGTTAATAAATTTTGAGCTAAGCAAGAAATAAACCTAAACCTTTGCAGAAAAACACACGAATAGCTGTCACGTTGTTTGATGAACAAACATATATCGTGACATGAAGGGCTCTACGTGTACGGTCTTATTTCGAAATGCATTGTCTACCTTGACAACATGACTACCTTGATTAAAATTACTATGACACATAAATGACTTTTCAGCTGTTGTTATTTCGTGTCGTTGCAGAAGATCGAGTTCCTCTCCTTTAAAACACCACATTCTTTCCCGATCAAACGTTTTATCTCGTAAACCATTTAGTTACAAGTTAACTTTGTTCGGGGCATCGGCAGTGAACGAAATCTATCAAATAAGTTCAAATTTGCAAGAAGTTTCCAAAGCAGATGACATCCGTCCTAATCATAACAGGAAACTTGCTTACTTTTAAAATAACGTTTGTGAGAAAATTACGTACTTCTGATCGGCTGAAAACGAGTGCATTCCGATGTAACACGAGTGCAAATTACTAATAGCGCCTTCTTTTACTATTTGAGTACGTACTGAGTAATCCCACCGGCTACCTAACCCCTTTACCGGCCCAAGATCTCATCAGTAATTCTCCTTTCTGTCTGCTATACAATTCTAATTATGTCAATTTGGTATTGGATCAACTAATAATCCCCTAATTGATATTTTACTTTATTCTCATCTTTTCTATGCTTGATATTGTATTGATATTGTAAGGAGAAATTCTCTCTTAGTCACTCATGGGAGGTAAAGGGTTAGGGGAATTGGAAAAATATTTGACAACTTCAACTGGAAGCTTTTATTAGCACTAGTTTGGCTAAGTGGAGTCGTGTTTCAGAGCTAGGTTCTTGACATTACGTTCATCAAACAAATGTTTGAGCAACAGAATGCAAATGACACGAAAAAGAGATGTAATATTCATAGTGAAAAGAAGTTTGTCTTGGCTAAGGAAATTAACGACACGAATAATTTCAAGTGCGTGTTGGCTGTCTTTAATGTATGATGGTAAAGTTTTGACGATAGGAGTCATAAATGTACTTAACTCTACATTATAATTTCCTAGTATTTCTTTCTCTAATTGTTACGACTCGTTTAATTTCAAAGATGTACGATGACTGTTTGATGCAAAATTAAACTTTGCATAGAGTAGCATGTGTCTAGAGCTAATTATCCTGAAGCGTTATTAAACCTTTCGTCTATCACTAATGAAGATTATCTCTCATTGAGAAAGGACAACGTCCTAGTCTGCTAGGGTAGAGATTTTGAGTCACATAAGAAGTTTGTTAAAACTTTAACAAGTGTAAAACTGTACAATTCTTGCCACTTCAACCGGAAAATACATGAACAGTTGTTACGTTCTTTGATGAAAAGCCATTTTATTGACAGTATTAGTTGAACCTGAAATGTCTTGTCTACCTGGAACACGTGACTCCTTGAATGTAATTACCCCGAAATGCAAATAACATTTCAGCTGCTGTCGCTTGGTGTTGTAGCAAGTTCCTCTCCTCTGAAACAACGCGTTTTATTCCGAAAAAAAAGACTGTTTACCGTAATTCATTTAGTCATAAGTTTATAAGATTGACTCGTCGACAGTGAACAAAACCATGGAGAATGCGTCTGCATTCACAAGAAGTTTACCCTCCAAGGAAGAAGGGATCGCACTATGCAGCGCTCTCATTTTATCTTCGGTCCTTATCATTGCAGGAAACTTGCTAACTCTGGTTCTCTTTGCAGTTACCAAACCACTTCGTAGGAAAAGTTTATTTTTAGTTATGAACATGGCGTTTGCTGATTTGATGTTAGGAGCGTTCACTCTGCCCTTTTACATTTACCTCATTGGAGATGACTATCAGCTTTGGACAGCAAAATATGACTTTGAACACATGGCCTACAAAATATTTTACACAAGTTTCGATGACACGTTTTTGTTAGGCTCGTATATATCTGCAGCCTCTATTTCTTGTGAGAGATTTTATGCCGTATTTTGGCCCTTTAAACACCGTTCATTATCCACCAGAACATACCGCATCGCCATTTTCTTACTTTGGTCTTCCGCTGTCTTGCTGTCTACGTTAATGACTTTGTTAAACGTTTCGAGTTCATTTGAATCTGTTTTGTACGTTTTTATCCCCGTAGTGTTGGGTCTAACGATCATCGTATGTGTCTGTAATATCGCCATCTGGAGAAATTTTCAACACCAGAGTGTTGCTTCACAGCATCGAAATGGAGCTTCGCGAAACCGACGCTTAACAAAGACCCTACTTCTGGTTTCCATACTGGCTTTAGTATGTTGGCTTCCCATAGTCATCTTGAACATATTAATCAATATAACGAAGACATCAATACCGTTGAAGTTTTATTACATGGTGAACATTCTAAATTATTCTAACTCTTTTGTCAATCCGATTGTGTATGTATTCAGAATTCCTGAGTTTCAGCAAGCACTGCGTTTGTGTTGCACGAAGAGCAGACCAGCCATTAAGATGGTAAAAATTCAAAGGAAGAAACCGAACGGCTGCACTTAAAACGCCAGAGATAGAACTAAGAATATTCAGAAACGATCTCACTCGCCCGCAAGTTATTGTTGAACGATAATATATGGAAACTAAGTTTTAGTTTGCTGAGATAAGAGGATCGTCCGCGTTGTTACTGAGTAGTGACATCCATAGGAGGAAGGAGCCATAAATGTGGAGTATTGTAAGAAAATTGGATAACGTTCTTAGATTTTCAATTTTTTACTTCACAGAGCCCTGTTGTTGTTCTATAAGCTTGCTTTCTGCAGCAGAAGTTCACACCAGTTAAGTCTGAATTTCATCCAGTGATGAAAATATACAGTTTTATTTATCCTATCTAAGCAAAATATCGTCTCATTTTACGAAAAAAATAAACTCTTCATAAATATGATAATTCTAGCTCTTAAGTTATAGCTCAAATTCACACTCCTATACTTTTAAGGTTGTCAGAACATGTCAATGACCATCTTGCGGACCGCCCCCTCAAGAGTATGAAATAAAAAATAAGATAAAATAAAGAGCGTACAGCTTTCCCTGCCTCCGAACTAAAATCAAGTAAAATTTAATCAAGTTGTTTTGCCATTTATTATCGCTCGTTTAGATCAAATACAATTTAAAATATATATGAAGAACACCGAATGCACAAGACACCTGCAGGTACCTCATCCCGTGGACAAGACCCTTTAATTTTGACATAAAAAATTACCGCGAAATAAATTTTTCGTCTGAACTTAAGGTTAAATCAAACTTGACGTTCGTAATATAAAAGAGAGCCCTTCGTGAAAAGTAAAACCGCCATTTTGCTAAAGCAGGTTACCATGACATCATTTTTATCCGCACGTGCGAAGAGATAAGGGGAACGTTCACCGCTCGTGCTAAAGATATCATGTTTTCGAGATATAGCTCTTTGGCATACAAAGCTTTGCTTTCATGTCCAAATTGAGCACTCTACTAGGATGAGTCATTGCTGCTAGCATTATGCATGCTCACTAGTTTATCTAGTTTGAGCACTCTGGCATGGCTTAGATGATACCACACGCGTGAGATCACTTGGGGTGGCTATATAGCCTTACCTCCATCCTAGCATCAGCACTGCACTGATGAGGCCCAGAAGGCCGAAACAGTACTGTCTGCAGTTAGTTATATATATATATTTATATATATATATATAGCATAAAACTTTAGACAAGTGGGCGAAAACAGCTGAGTTCGTTCCGACAGTTTCCAATGAGCCATAGGTTTGAAGATGAAGTACCTCTACGCCTCCAATGATCTCAGTTTCACGGGCATCATAATTAAAACTAGTGGAGTAGAAATTGTTGATAGGTAATCGAATTATTTTCGTGTGTGGACACTAGGAAATAAAATGCCTCTTTTTTGTCAAAAAATAAATTCATTCAAGCACACAGTTGTATTCGGTTACCTCGACAGGAAAAAGAACTCTAATAAAACGTCTAGTAATCGTAACTTTAGTTCATCTTTAAAACCCATAATCTGATTATTAATTTCACATTTCCAGACGCTGAGACACTCGAAGCAAGCGCGTGAGAGCTGAGATACTTTCCAAAATTTAAATACTCAAGCGAAAAGAGTATTAAAGGCAGATAAAAATTTGAATGAGACTGCAATCGATACAAGAGCATGCCTTTACGCTCCAAGAAATAGCTTCTTAGTTCTAGTAAAAATAATTCACAAGGTTCACTGCACCGGAAAAGTCAGCGGATCAGTAATGTAAATGAACTTTACTTAAGATAGTAATTCATAAGTATTTCTCTCTCTCTTTGCTATGGCTCTTTTAAATTCAACGCTGTAGAATGAATTTCTAAGGCAAAATTAGAACTACAGCAGTGCATAGAGTATTATGAGTCGAGTGCAAATCATCCTGGAAGTGTTATTACACTGTTTATTTATACATTTTAAATGAAGATTATATCTCATGGAGAGGTAATAACACCCTAGTGGCCTTACGAAGAAATTTTGAGCCAAGTGAGAAATTTCCAGGCGCTTAGGCATCAAAGATCTCTTTCTCCCCTCTCTGAGCTAACTTCTTCACAGTAGGGTGAATGTTTAATGCAAATTTGGAAATGGATCAACGTTCTGAGTAGAGAGTTAAAGCAAAATATCTTAGATGTGTCACAACAAAATTCGTTCATCACCGAAATGAAAATTATCTCTCATGAAGAAATGATAACGATATATGCCTCTTCGCTCCGAAAAGAATATATTTTCATGATTTAAGTAAAGGAAAACATACGGTTTTCCTGAACAATACAATTAACTATAGATAATAATTTGGATTATTTCTTTCTCTTTGCTAAAACTCATTTAAATTGAACGGCGTAGGATGACTGTGAAATGCAAAATTAAAAATTGAAGAGTGTATTATGTAGCATGCGTCTGGGGCATATTATCCTGAAAGCGTTCTTTATATTCTTTGTTCATTGAAAGGGGATAACTTCCGAGTCGTTTTGTTAATAAATTTTGAGCTAAGCAAGAAATAAACCTAAACCTTTGCAGAAAAACACACAAATAGCTGTCATGTTGTTTGATGAACAAACATATATCGTGACATGAAGGGCTCGACGTGCACGGTATTATTTCGAAATGCATTGTCTACCTTGACAACATGACTACCTTGATTAAAATTACTATGACACATAAATGACTTTCCAGCTGTTGTTATTTCGTGTCGTTGCAGAAGATCGAGTTCCTCTCCTTTAAAACACCACATTCTTTCACGATCAAACGTTTCATTCCGTTAACCATTTAGTTACAAGTTAACTTTGTTCGAGGCATCGGCAGTGAACGAAATCTATCAAATAAGTTCAAATTTGCAAGAAGTTTCCAAAGGAGATGGCATCCGTCCTAATCATAACAGGAAACTTCTTTACTTTTAAAATAACGTCTATGAGAAAATTACGCACTTCTGATCGGCTGAAAATGAGTGCAAATTACTAATAGCGCCTTCTTTCAGTGACTATATGAGTACGTGCTGAGTAATCCCACCAGCTACCTAACTCTTTAACTCCCAAGATCTCATTAGTAATTCTCCTCACTGTCAGCCATACAATTCCTATGATGTAAATTTGGAGAGTTTGGTATTGGATCAACTAATAATCCTCAATTGATATTTTACTTTATTCTCATCACTTCTATGCTTGATATTGTATTGATATTGTAAGGAGAGATTCTCTCTTAGTCACTCATGGGAGGTAAAGGGGTAAGGGAATTGGAACAATATTTGACAACTTCAACTGAAAGCTATTATTAGCACTACTTTGGCTGAGCGGAGTCGTGTTTCAGAGCTAGGTTCTTTGACAGTACGTTGATTAAAAAAAATTTTGAGCGACAGAATGGTGAATGACAGTAAAAAGAGATGTAATCTCCATAGTGAAAGGATGTTTGTCTTGGCCAAAGTCACGAACAATTTCAAGCGCGTGTTGGCTGTCTTTAATGTAAATAAGTAAAAATTATCTTTAATTAAATCAACCCTCTTATACAGAATACCTGAGGCCCATTGCTCGCGTAAACCGCGGTTTGGGTTAGCAAAATGGTGAGATGTTATAATCACATTGGATAAATGAAGAAACGTATTTGATTTCCTTATGTGCTGCTGCTACGAAAAGATACCATATAACACACACAAAAAAATTGTACTGTGGCAAGTAATAAACTTAAAGCAGGCAATTATCGTATTTTCTGAGAAGACGCCATATTTCTGACTCTTGCTTCTATTGTACCTCACTAAATAGCATCAAAGCCAAATGGTCCTCTTGTCACAACTAATTAAAATTGAGTCTCCATATCTTCTTGGTCAAACATTACCTGCAGCCGGGTGGGATCGGTGCGATATTTTCTTAGCTCTTTCTCCCGCGTTCTAAGTGTAGTGCGGTATCTTTTTTCGATTTGTCCTGTCTTCGTGGCTGTTCCCTTCTTAGTGCACGACAAACGTAGCGTTTGCTTAAATTCAGGAATTCTAAATATATACACAACTGGATTGAAAAAAGAGTTGGAATAAAGATTTAGATATATGAAAATTCACATATTTGCACTGCGGTGGAAAGATGAAATTAGAAGATCCTCGCAGCTAAGAACACTACTGAAACTAGTAGTTGTAAGTAGGACCTGAAAAAAATTTCAGGCCCGTACGGGATTTGAACCCATGACCTCTGCGATACCGGTGCAGCGCTCTACCAATTGAGCTAACAAGCCAACTGGGAGCTGGTCAATGAATTGGGTACAAATAAACATCCGAGTGAATGAAGATTTAGATATATGAAAATTCACATATTTGCACTGCGGTGGAAAGATGAAATTAGAAGATCCTCGCAGCTAAGAACACTACTGAAACTAGTAGTTGTAAGTAGGACCTGAAAAAAATTTCAGGCCCGTAAGTTTAAAATGTTCACCACAAAATTAACCAGATGTGATAGTGATTCCCCAGTTATACAGATTAAAATGTTTATGATAAGTAAGGGAAGCCAGGTTATTAAAGCCAACATGGATACAAAAAGTAGGGTCTTTGTTAAGCGTTTGCTTCGCGAGGATCTGTTTTGTTGTTGTGAAGTAAACCTTCCGTGTTGAGAATTTATCCAGATACCAATGTTACAGACACATATTATGATTGTTAGACACAATTGGACGATGACTACCACGTACAAAGCAGATTTAAATGAACTAAAGACACCTAACAAAGTTAGAATTGAAGACAGAAAGACAGCGAGTATCCAAAGTATGAAAATGGTGATGTAGTATGTTCTGGCGGACAGTGATCGGTGGTGAAACGGCCAACATACAGCAAAAAATCTCTCACATGCAGGATATGAAGGCTGCAGATAGATATGAGCCGAACATAAAAGTGGCATCGATGCATCTGAAGACCACTAGATGAAAGCCGAATTTTGCTGTCCAAAGCTGATAGGCATCTCCAACAAAGTAAATGTAAAAGGGTACGGAGATAGTTCCCAACATCAAATCAGCAAACGCCATGTTCATAACTAGGAATAAACTTTTCCTACGAAGTGTTTTGTTAACTGCAAAGAGAACAAGAGCGAGCAAGCTTCCTGCAATGATTAGGACCGAAGATAACATGAAGACGCTGCATAATGCGATGCCTTCTGATTTGGAAGGAAAACGTTTTGCGAATTCGGACGTATTTTTCAGGCTTTCGTTCACTGCCGACATGTCAATCGTTGTAAACTTAAAACTAAATCAGTTGAGGCAAATAGTTTTATCGCAGAAAAAAAAAACAGTGTTTCAAAGGAGAAGGGCTCAACCTTTTGCAATAAAACGAAATAAGAACAGCTGAAAAGTTATGTAAATATCACGGTAATTTTATCCAAGGTGTTTGTGTAGTTAGAGCAGGCAATGAGTTGGAACTAATATTGGGCCAAATAGAACCCTTCGTGTCACAATAAATTAAGTGTCCGTTTATTAAAAAAAACCTAACAGCTGTATTTTTTTTACTGAGTGGTAAGGCTTTTTAAACAAATTAAGGAAGCTCTAAAGGGCCCGCGCCATCGTTGTTTTTCTGGAAAATTTTTGTTTTGGCTTTTTATGGTCACTAAAGCCATCAAAAGGCGATGAGCAAGATTTGGACTATCGTTTGCAGTAGTAAATATTACCAATATGATTTTCGTTATTTAGCTAAGGCTCCATGAAGAGAGGTGCCCGCCAGTGATAATTTGGCCTTGCTTTTGATTTTCTATAATTTGCTTCGGTGAAATCTCTCAAAATTTGTACAGTTTATGAAATGTGTCCTGCCGAGCATTTAAAAAGCCGGAAAAAATAGGGGTTACAAAGGCATTTTCCTCGCTATCTGCAATTTTGCGTTTTCTCCCTCTTTTGGTGTCTTTTTTACTTCAGGAGATATAAAGCAAAAAGTATCATAAGAGAACAAAGGAAGGCACGAGATTGATTACACTTCATGTCTACGTCTTCTTGTCACCTAAGAAACAATTACAAACCATCATTAACGTGCAGATCACGTTCCAATCGAAACAAGGGTGTTGGTTGAAATGCGTAGCCAAATAAACTCATCTTGTAAAACGTCTCGGCCTTTTTACGTAACTTGCGTTTTCATTAACGGGGGAATAGAAAGTGTCATGGCTAAGTGTTCTGAAGCAAAGATCAGAAGTTTAAAGGATCTTGTGTCAATACCACGGGATTAACGATCGGTATCGGTGAATTTTTACCGATCAATTGATCAGAAACTCAAACTTCTTCACTGAGAGGTTATCCTCGGGGTAATTTGCGAACACCCCGCCAGTTTTTTTACTCTTTTTTCCAAACTACTTGCGATCTTTGCTTTTACGGCGATTCTTTTCGATGAGCAGTATGGTAGTATATAAACGCAGAATAGGTTTCTACAATAGGAGCTAATTGACTACTGCCGACCCGTTGCTTTTCAAGTAGAGTTTCAATGGCATGGTTAAAATTTTGGCCAATTTATAGTTATTAAAACACTCTCGAGGCACCCTACTTACACAATCTAAATGGCTAACACCCATATAATCTAAATTTAGATCATTGGGTTCAAGCCGTCTCAAATGATCATCTAAGTCTTCCCAGTAGCTCATTAAATATGCATAAACATTTCGACCAATCAACTCCGTTCACTTCGGATGCGTAGGGGGGAAACCTTTACCGATTGGAATAGTTACGAACTCGCTAGCTTTTCTTGGTTTGGAAGTTCAGGTATTATCGGCTTTGTCGTGCACTTTTGGCGCTTCTTCGTTACTATGACCGACAAGGATACAAGTAGAGTTCGCAAAAGAACATATAATAAAATAAGCGATGTACAAAGGTCAAAACTACAAGAATATTATGACGGCGGCATGAAAACATGCGGTTCTGATAATACGGAAAAAATTGGAGTGGCAGCCGAGGAAACTGGGCTGACTATTGATCAAGTAAAGGTAAGATATTTTTTAGTTGGACTGAAACACTACCATGTTTCATGTATGTGGAATACCCCGCCACTTATTTGCATCTCGTTGAATAATAATAGCGATCATTATGGTGAGTGCTTCTTTCTTCAAAGCACACCGACATATGTAAATGATGTAGCGGTATATTGTCCTATAGAATTAATTCCCTTACTCTGTGTGCTGCATAAACGAATCTTTTTAAAGGATTGATTCTTAAACAGAATTTCATCCGTCATATACCGAGGTCAAGGAAGTTAACTGTACGATTGTACTATTCATAATGAGGCCTTGTGGTAATTATTTCCCTCGTTAATTAAAGTAGGCTTACTTTTTTTTTTGAAAATAATTGCTTTATGCAGTTTTATGCTCGAAAATACGCTTGCAGTGTGCAGCATAATCAATGATCAAGAATATGCCAGTATAAGAAGATATGTGTTTACTCATCCGTTGTTATAAAATTAAGAATATATATTGTGTTACCATTACAAATATTGAGAGCTAACCGCAAGCAACCTTAGTTAAAAGTGGGCTAACCCGAGTGCTCTGTAGGCCAACAGAAGAGCTAGTTAGGCCAACCTGAGTACTCTGAGGCTAACCAGAGTACAAGTTTGGCTAATTGGGGCTGAAAAGTAGGCTAACCAAAGTGTTAATAATAGGTAACCCATAGCTAACGATCGAATCCTGGTTCGAAGTTTAGGTATCCTCAATCTAGAGCTGTTAAATGTTATAATCACATCATCCATTCGACATACATGTACATACCAAGAAGATCTACCTTTATTGATTTGTTGCCAGCCAATCATTCTGTACTGGATTGAAAATTTGCTCTGTATACAAGCTCAGAGTTTCTGTGAGCAGCTTGCATGGGTATTATAGGGTCAGGCCCTGCCAGGGGGTTCCCTGTGTTGCTTGTCTGAATTTAAAAACCTACAGTTATTATTATTTTGTCTTTATTTCTCCACCTTGTTGTTGTTGTCAGAATTTTGGTGAACAAGATCTTAATTTTTTCATACGTTCATATATATGCCACAGCTACTTTTTGGACCATGTCCCCTGTAGGAATTTACCCTGGCTGGGCCTCTATAGGGCCAGCCAGTGAAAGAGAGCAAAAAGGGAAGGGTTTCTATTGTAGCTTAAGGCATTTTGAAATACTTTATTTTAATGTGGTACATTTATGTAGAAATGGATTGGAAATGCCAGACAAAAGGAAAAGATAAATTCTGGAGTACAAGCAGCTCCAAAGCCAATTAAGATCCCAACTGGTTCACGTGGCTCACACTCCTACAACATGTTCTGTTCAGAGTATTTCAAGTCAGGTGAGAACCCTGATAATGTTTTCAAACACTAAGGACAGATTATTTACATGCATTATAACTATTATAGACCATGGCTAAAATATAGGATAACATTAGAGGTGTACATTCCTGGGGCATGGGTGTGCAAATCCCCCCCCCCCCCCCTAGTTTAAAAATTTTTCAAAGTCCAAAGGTGCCCATACGCCTATGGGTATCATTAATAAACCTCTACTAGTCTATTATTTCTAAGAAATGAATATTGTGGTTTTCTCTGCTAACTGTGCCTGCTGAACATTTATTTTATTTTGGTGCCAGGATACCAGATTTAAATCAATAATGGACAGTGGTCTTGTTAAACTGTGTCTAAACCCCAGGGGGGGTACTTGCAGGGGTAGGGGTCTGACAGAGCTCTATATTGCAACCCAAAAGGGTTTTCATCCTCAGCTACTTTTAACCTTTGACACCATAATAGAGTTGTTGATTAATTTATTTTCATTTTTAGTTGATGCAATATCTTTGATTGCCGAGGAAACTGAAAATCATGCAGTGACATTGTAATAATCAAACCAATTGAATTGATATTCAGTGGAAATGAAAGCTTTAATTTTTTTTTGCTAGATGAGTGCAAGAAATTGTCCTTGGCTCAAAAGAACAAAGAAGCTGCCAAGAAATGGCGTGACATGACATCTGCAGAAAAAGATGCGTTCAAAGGAAAAGCAGAAAGTTTAAAGGCCCCTGATGTTTCAGAGCTAAGTGAGGCTCAAAAATCTAAATTGATGTCAGTTCACAGAAAAAATCTTCTAAATGAGGTAAAGGTTTCAATCACTTTATGAAATAATCTCCAGCCAAGCTCAATTCCAATTAGGTAGCATAAACCATGCAAATTCAGAATAACTTAAAACTTTATTAAAAGTGGATGAGTAATTTCTAATTATCGTACTCTGTGGGAATTAATGCAACATGCAGATGTTTGTGTCCTTTTGAGTAATCCTCGTGCCACATTTTACTTTTTCATCTGCTTCAGATCATGTTTCTAGAAGACTTAGGCTGTGAATCTTCTCTGATTTTTCAAGATTCTTCAGGCCAAGTGTACAACTTTGGATCAAGTGCAGGTTTCTCTTTCTTATGCCTGAATCCTGACATCAACATCAAATTCCGAGACCACTTTGGTATATATTATTACTTTGAATTAGTAATATTATAAACATTGAAAGTGTTCTATTGATTTGTTGGCATGCAACTGTATTAGCAGATGTTTATATAGCTTATACTATAAAGTGTGTCATCCAATTGACGAGATTATTCATGATTGTAAATAAGGTGAATACATCATCAAAATAGACCTGAAACTACATAGTACCTCTGTATTTATTTATTTAGCTTGCACCAATGAGAGGTACACATACAAAGATGTACAACAGCTATTCAATTCCAAATACAGTAAGTTTAAGAATATACATATTATTCACTATAGTACAGATGTTAACATGTAATTGTTGTCATCATCATCGTCATCATCATCATCATCATCATTATTATTATTAGCTATGATAATAACAACAAAGCTGATGATGTCTATAACAAAATCCTCAAACCTGATTGGTTCTGAACAGCGAATATGTGATCCTTAATCTGAATACTGTAATAAGAAAACTGTCCAATTTGGCCTGTGTGATTACAGCTGCTTTTAACTGGACAGGTCAAATCTGACAATTATGCAGCCAATAAAAATCCAGTAGAAAATGCCACTAGCTAATGAAATTGAATTACTTATTCTTACCTTGTGTCTCACTTTTTGGCAAAGAAAGTGTCATATGGGACATGTGGAAATGGTCCATAAGACTTACTGTCATACATTTCAGGGGTTATCAGGCTCATTACTTGCCCAATTACTTCCTGAATTGTACTCCACTCAGTGCTATTATCATTACCAATCAATGTTTCTCTTTCTCTTGCACAATAGGTGAAGCAATAAAGAAACCAGGCAGCAGGGTGCCGTATCTACGTGGGGGTTTTACAGTAGAAAATCTTCCAGATGGCATTTTCTTTAAGAAACCCTTCCATTATGGCACTAAACAACTCCAGGCTATAATGGAGAAAAAAAGCGAAATTAAATTCGTGATTACCAGTAATGCAAATGTAAACTTGCAAAGCAACAGGGATTTTATTCCCTCTCCAACTCAGCCTGAAACAGTAGTCACTCTTCTGTCCAGGATAGTGGACAGACAATGTGCAGAAAGGGTAGTTAGACTGTCTGACAAGATTAAAGAACAAGATGTGGAGGTTGTGGAGTTGAGACTTGACCAGGAAGAGAGACTAAGATTAAATGAATATAGTTTTTATTTTGAAGATGATGCATGGCTTGCTGTTGGTGCTAATATTCAACACTCCACAGAAGCACAAGGGCTTATTGTCCCAGTGTTTACTGAGTCAGAAGATGAGAAATTCTGGCTTTTCTACACTATCCAGAATCCATCAAAACTAGTCAAAGCTTCATTTACTTACAAGATAAAAGGGTATTGGCTTGACTTACAAGGCCAATCCAACTACAAATTACTGAACAATCATCAGGATTATGTTACTATTGCCAACTTGATCAAAAATGGACCCTATGGACCATTATATTTTTTGCAGGGGATGGAAATTTCAGATGACCAGTATTTTAATATACCTGAAGTATTTAACAATGCAATATTTGCTGCCTTAAGAAGTAGCACTATTATTTAAAATTTAACAATATGTACTTTTCAATTTAATATACCTTTTCTAAGAACCTGTTGGAAAGCCAATTTTATAGCCAGCTGACATACAGAGAATCCTAAATTGTAGTTCTTAAATTGTTACTATTATCAAACTTAATAGATAATGATTAGCCTAGAAGTTTGTTTGCTAATTTGTTGATCATTTTCAGTGGTCCAAGTGGTGTGTCTACAAATGAATACAAAATCCAGTATAAAGTACTTTTATTACCTATTACAATAGGCTACATGCATGTCATACTTTCTAACAAAGACCACTTGTAGAAGCTTGATTGTACAAAGAAAACCAGAAACATTACATTTTGCCATTTTTGTGTACTAATGATAAGTACTTTTCAGAATATTTGCCAATATTGTGTACTTTTGGTAGGTGGTAATCAAAGCGTCGTCCAACCCAGGTACATCCCTGTAGTGGACAACATCTAATGGGCCTCTTGGTTTTGCTGAAAATATAGGAAAAATGCAATGTGTCAAAATGAGCATGAATTGAAAAAAGTCAAGAATGCTGTGTACAGTAGAGAAAACACTCATCTATGTAACTACAATAAAACACAATCCTCTGAAAAACAGAACTGAACAATAAGAAATGTAATAAAATACCTATTTTCCTGATTTCCTTTGGCCTTTCCCTGATTCTTTTCACTCTTTAGCTCCTCAACTTCACTCTTACTCAGCTTATGTGCATGTTTCAAATGGTTGGAAAGATTATTGTATTCTTTCTGGCAAATCTGGAAATAAAATGATAGAAAAATAGATATGTGAATATTTCATTTTGGATCATCATGACTGCTTAGCTTGTTATTGCAAAATGACAATTAGTTGAGATCATCATTTAGATAGGCCAAGCATCAGCATATGACCTGCAAATATCTCTCTACAAAGAATGATTTATTCATATGTAACATTGTTTTGTGCAAATAACATTCCAGATGCCCATACACAGCTCTGCTCATAAATATTCCAGCAATGCTGCAGATTGTTTCCCAGAGTTTTCAGAGTCATTTGACCCACCCTTATCAGAAAAGAATAGAACATCTAACCAGTATATGCAGAAGTACAACATGTTTTTCAGTTATTTTAATACCCTGGTGAGTTTTTTAGCCTGGGTTTCCAACATGAAATTTCCCACATGCACTGTAGTCTAGCCTATACTCCACCAACTGCGCCAACTGTACTGGATGGTGGTTGGATAAGGGTGGTGAGATATTATGGGATACAATTCTAAAAAACTGTCTTAGGCTGAAAGAGCCGGTGAAAATTAGTCAAAAGAAAATTAAAATAGGCTGGGTTGGAATATAGGAATAATGCTTAACAGGTTTCTAAACAGACATAGTTTGACGCTTCTCTGGTTTGCAGATTTAATGAATTTAACTGAAGAAGTTACGATTCATAGACCCAACGTTTCTACACTCCTGTCTAGTGCCTTCATCAGGGGTGATCTAAACACTGCAACAAGAGGCCCTTTTACATGATCACTAATTAGGTTTCTAAACTTCAGAGATTTAAAATTATTTGTTTGGAAATGTGAAGTCATGGTGCTGGAGAAAATGGCACACTCTCCACTCAGTGACTTTACATTAGGCCTTTTATGTTTCTTAACATTAAGAAGGGGGTCATGTGAAGGCTAACTAGCTGCAAAGGGGCCAATGATCCAAAAGAAGGGGAAACAGTTATGCAATCATAAAACACATGCAAGAATGCACCAGGATAAAATAATGATAGGACTAATTTATCACAAAATGTCATGATATATTAGTGTCTTGCAGATCAGTTACTCATGCCTTACCCATGCTAGTCTGCCTTTCGCTTTAGTAAATTGATCTGCACATTGTTTTGCTCACCGTTGTCCAATAATTTTAAAAAGTATTTTCTTATCGTATGAACAAATGGGCCAATATCAACATCTTAAAGGTAGTTCTAGATGTCATTCTCACACCACTGTACAGACACCACCACCTCCAGGGTTTGAATCCTTTTGAGTACTAAGATGGGTGTCTTTTGTTTACATTTATAAATCATAGTGCTACATTCATTCTATATAGGTGTAGATTATATGTAGGATTACTTTATGAACCAGATAGTGGAGTTGACCTAAAATTTTCATGCTTCATACAATGGCAAGCTTAGCTCATCCTCTCTCAGTTAATTGGCATTTTCTCAATGCACCTTTCAACATAAAGCCCAAGAAGAAGAGGGGTGTCTGACTAGCCATGGAAATTTGACTATGAGGGCAGTCCCCAAGGTAGGTATTTTGATTTTTTGTAATGTCCCCGGGGTGCATGGGGAATTTTGGCACTTCGTTATAAATGACCACACTCACTTACCCCAGTGTAGGGATTTTGATATTTTTTACCAATTTCGGTGTCCAGACTGGGGTGGCATATTTGAAAATTATTTGGACAGAAAATATCAAAATCCCCAAACCTTTCTTAACCCCTCCTCCTGACCCCGTCTAGTGCATAACATTGAAAGCTGCATACTCACACTGCAGGGATATTTATAAAGTTTTTTCCTCAGTCGTTTCTTCCGCTGTGGTGGCTTTGGCGGGTTATGATCATTCAAATGACTTAAAATGCTTTCGGCCTCGTTGGACATCTTCATCTTTATCAATTCCATTGACATTCCTGTACGAATTGAGGTTGTCGACTCCACGTTTCGGATCTCATGGAAATGGCAAACAAGGTTTTCCATTAAACCGAGAAAGTGGCTTCTTTGGGTTAATCCAATATCCTTTGCCACTTTCTTTTCTTGGCGAATTTGAACAACAAGATCGCTTGGGTCGTATCCGTTTTCAAAATGGAAATACATTTCAAAGGGCGCAAAGAGCAGCGTAAGTTCGTGACCTCGCTCCCTGTGGCTTGTCTGGGGGTCTGGTTCCCAGTCCATTGATGTTAGAGGTAAACTGCTCTAGCATTCCTCAGCCTTCGATCCGAATCTTTCAGTTCGGAAATGTAATTTACAGATATGCCACGCACAACACGTTTTGTGTTTTGTTTTTCCAGTTGCAATAGATAAAAAAAAAATGAATCGCAGTGTCTCAGTGTCTCAGTGCGTCACCATCCCGTCTCTTTTTCCTCGCCTCCCCCTTCTCCCGCCTCCCACGTCTCACACCTTAACTTCCCCCCCCCGACCCTACCTAGACAAAATGTTTCTACGTTTGGTACTTTGATCGACGGAAAAACATGGCTTCTCCTCGATGTAATGGAGAAGTTTCATATTATCATGGCGCAAGGACATCAGCACTCATTGTGCTAATTTCGTTAAAAGAATTTAGAAAAAGTTCACATGGTTAGGCAACCCACAGTAAATAGCTGTTATGATATCTTTTGGCTGTTATGATATCTTTTGGCAGAAACATGAATTCACCTTCAAAAATAATCTTTAAAAATATCCGTCCGTATACACAATTGTAAACACTGATGAGGAATACGGTAGTTTAATGCTTTAACGAAATCATGTGCTAAACCTGACTACTGGACTATCTAGAAAAGGACAAAAAAAAGACCTTTAGAACAATTTTAGGAAGAAACTAGTCGATAAAACTATTACTTAACATTAATTTCGTCAGGATAATGATATTTTAAGAAATATTTTAGTATCATCGAGGTTGGACGACGATCGACGTCGCGTGTGACTTGTGGTTCATTTGCTACTTGATGTACAGTGACAGTACAACACAACTTAACGAATAAAGCGAAGATCTAGAGTTAGCAATTGAATGCGTTAAACCACTGCGCAATATGCAGGACACTTTTGCAGAGTAGCAATGACTGCCTGTTTACCATTTCAACAACACAATCCGTTAAATCGCCTGAAATAATTACAACTTATAACTTTTTCTCAGTAATTCCGGCACGTGCTAATTCCGTTACGGGTGTGTCAATTTCGTTATGGCCTCACGAAGGACGTATACTGATATATTTTACTTGATATCATACAAAACAGAAATTTGAAATTATGTGGCTCATATTCACTATTTCATGGATGCCACCAAGATATGTATTGCCTAAACACTTTCAAGAGAGATTTGTTAGGAACATGTATATATATATATGCTCAGTTAATGTGACTGCGTTCATAAGAGGCACTGTGTAGTAAGGTTACACAATGAGATCCATTGCCATCTAAGAATGAAAGGTGGTACATGGGTATATCTGCATGGCCATTTTTGTTGGACGGGTGATGGTTAAGCATGCAACGCTCAAAAAGCGTCACCTCAGTTCAGTAAGGATGGTCCGAATTGACAATGTACAGAAGAACAACGACCAAATTCAGTATTTGGCTTATCAACTAGAGTATTCAAACCTAAGTTATAAAGTGCCTTATATATGCGATAATTATAATACGGAGTTTATAAAGATATTCGAGGCACCCACCCCATACTTGCTAATATCGATTTATCTATCATTCCTTTTGGTACAGATGGACAAAGATGACTAATGCTTTTGTTCGACAATGGTGGACCTCTCAAAATTGATAACGGTGACTCATGGTCCGACATCTGTTCCACGCCTACAATTGTACCTCCAGTGAACTCCAATCCATACAAACATGATTTTCAATAATATCAGAATACAGAGTTTGTATGGGAGTCTAATAAAACGGAGTTTTGACTAGGTGGGTTAGTACAGCTGTCCACTTACGAGTGTCCGTTGAGGGAGCTTCGGCACCGATCAGCATATAAAATACGCCGTCTACACATGCTACGTATAATCCTAATAACGTAAAAACTGCTACAAATCACCACCGAGATGAAATTTGCCATCGGTGAGAATTTATTAAAACATATTGTGATGATTGGCCAGTCAGTATAATCCTACACAATGTATTGATATTTGTTGGGTTTTCCGAGAAGTTTACCCGCTATTGGCGCGCGCACATAAACAAAACAGAGGCTGTTTCTGTATGGTTTTGGCAAGCGCCAGTGACAAAATGAGTTTTATTCATTATCAGATAATTCGCTGTCTGATGTCAGTTCCAACACAAAGGCCTCATCGTCCACAACTTCCTCCATCATCGATTCGTCTGATTTCTCGTCATCTAGAGGATAGTCGATGCCACTCAAATTAGCATAGGTTTTTGCTACCTCAGCATGACCAATAGGTTTAGGGGAATCCAAGATACCACCCCATAAAAGCAGCAGCGAGGAAATGTGATTACAATGAATCATCCGTTTCTTTTTAAGACAAGCTATCAGTCCTGCATTAAGAGGGTTATCAGTGTAAGGCAGATACGCATCCACTGATTCGTCTATAAGCCTGATTTCGTTTTGGAGAAAAGAGACAAGGCGATTCATTTCCTCCTTCAACAGTTCAAGCTCTTCCTGACACCTGTTGTGTAAGCAGAAAAGGTCAATTATCTGCCTCCTAACAAGAGCAGGAACGGTGTCCCCTTCCTCTTGGACTTCAGAGTAAATGCTGCTCTTAGGATCCTTAGCATCGTCATAAAGAATTTGGGGTACATCATTGGGAAGATACCCATTTATTTCGGACAAAGTTTTGTGAATGGACTTGACGACTTTGTCGATCTGCTTTGCGAGCTTTATGGCAATTGCTTGGCCATCTGAAAATTAAAAAGTTCATAATAACTAAAAACGCAATTCAGTGGCAGTTTTACGGATTAGACGGAAAAATGTAAATGTGTAAGACTTGAGAACTGGGAAAATTTAGCCCTCATACCCCTACTCAAATAATCCCAGTACAATGCCTAGAGTCGCAGTTAAAAACAACGGGCATACGCAGCAACATAACGACGGAATTACTGCAGACCATGATCACCATAATACACATGCTACTAAATATTTTACATAGCAGTTTCTTCAGTTTATTACCAGCATATTTTCGCTTCAATTCCACCAAGAAACATCTTTCGGATGCCATGCAATGTAAACTCAACAAGAGTTCGCTCTTTCTCTTCTCGTAGAGACGTGACTTAACGGTTACAAACACACGAGACAGATCGGACCATCTTTCTCTGATGTGATGCTTCTTTTCCATGGCTACTATGGCCTTCTCGTTCCTATGTACAATAAATGTAAGTTAGAGAGATTTATTATTTGTTTTTAATTTCGGCACCCTTAATTCCCTGTCTGCAGAACCTGATTATTCCAGTCGTTGCTGCAAGGAAGGAATTTGCATATTTATGACTTACCGTTTGATTTTCTTTTCAACATCTTTTACTTTCCCTTGATCTTCATCTTGTACACAGCTCAATTCATTTCTGAAAAAAAAATTTAAATGGGTGGAGATACGTACACAATATGTTCAGTTTAATACTTAGTAATTATATTTGCTAGGGTGGAAAGAAAGGGGAGTACGAATACTATATTTATATTATTGTGAAAACAGGTTTTTGCCTTCACAAATAAACGGACGGACGGGGGACAACCCGATAAACTTCTTCTGGGAAAAGGCTTTCCTGGGGGCACTCGCTGGCTGCGGGAAGGCCGGAATCTATTACGGCTGTTGACTATCCTCGAGACAATGACTAACAACGACAAAGTTGGCTCCAAAGTGGATTTATTAAATACCGCTGGGCTGACTGGTTTTTTACCTGACTTGACCAGACTGGGTTTGACCGAAGAAAGCTCTACAAAACAGCTCTATTTAAGCCGAGGTCACAAAGGATCAGGTACCCTTGCGAACTGAATTCCCAGTTTTCTGGGAATTCCTAGGAATTCCTAGGAATTCCTAGGAATTCTCAAAAATTCCCAATTATGCAAATGATCCTTGCAAACTGAATTCCGAGTTTTCTGGGAATTTCTGGGAATTCCTAGGAATTCCTAGGAATTCCTAGGAATTCTCAAAAATTCCCAACTATGCAAATTAGCTCTGATTTAAAAAGCTTGGAATTACTGGGAATTTCTGGGAAAGGAAGACTCCAGTTTTGTGAGGACTTGAAATCCCTAGGAATTCCTAGGAATTCTCAGCTTTACAAACTACCTATAATTTAAGAAGTGTGGAACTCTTGGGAATTTCTGGGAATTGAATTTGAGGCAATTTTAATACCCTGAGGTCCACATAAATTCTAAGAAATACCTTGAATGTGAAGGTTTGAAAACTTTGGCTCAATAAAGGGTATGCTATACAAAACTTACCAAGAGATATACATACATGTACATGTTTATAACTTAAATATCATGAAATTTATTACTCAAACTAAGTTTTAGTAAATCTTTACATTAATATGGATTTTCTCATGAACCAGCTGTCAGTTATGTTAACTAGAAATTGCCAACTTCCACAATAATTAACAATAATTACATTGTTATCTTACTTCCCTAACCTACATTACTGGTTGCCTTTGTTAGAAAACCTTGGAACAGTCAAGCTTAGTTGCCTCCAGCGCTGTCAGAGACTTTTTGTTGACAATACTTTTAGTAGAAATTTCATGCCTTAGACAAACAAATTCAACACCTAATTAATCTTTCTTTTTTCATGATTGTTGTTGCTGCTTTTTTTTTCAGTTTTTTGCTCTATTTTCATGACTAATTGCTGTAATTTGTTTTGCTGTTTTTATTCTTACAAAACATTTTTGTAAGAGTTCCAATACTTGTGGATCATCCACACACTTTGCAAACATTTGGCATGCAGACAAGACAGAGGTAGTCAATGTTCCCTTTGAGGAAAAACACCTTTTATATGACGTCTTCAATTTACTTTATTTGAAACTCTGATCTGAAAATATTTGTCAACAAGACTTGTTAGTAGTGAGAAATACCAACTAAGTTTCCTTTCATAACTTAATTTCTTAAATGTCCCAATCGCTGGATCTCCCAAAAAACATTACATCTTTTTATTTTTGGTGCAAATTACAAGTCCTTCTTTATATAAAAATGAAAAGTGCTAGTCACACTTCAATAATAACAGCTCTTAAGTTTACTTGTTGTTCTTCTCTGTCTGTCAGCTATCAACAAAATTGTTTTATTCTTCGGGCAGTGCATAACTATTTGTGGACCAGAGTTCCAACGCACCTCTGTAATCGCATATAGCTACTTCTGTCTCTTGTACAAATGTTTCTCCTTTGTAAGACGCACTCTACTCTGTTGTCAATACTGCTTTAAGTTCAGTGGAAACGACTGACTGAGGAATCGAGATGGCGGTGTTGGAACGTGTTGCTGAACGCTTTCTACGGTCAAGCTTTGTAGATTTAGGTACTGGTACACTGGGATCATCTATGTATCTCTTATACTTCCGAATGTGGTATCCTTCTTTTATAAATATGAGGGTAAAAGACGATTTGTAGTCGCATTCAAAACTGTGATTGGCTTGTGTTATTTCTCACCTTTGCCACTAACACAACTCAAGTGAGTTTCGAGTCTTTGTTTCTTCGACAACTTTCGGCCACAAATTGAGCATTTGTAATACGATCGATTCTTGTCGATTATTTCTACATAGAGTGAGCTCACATCTTTATTTATATCACCAAGCTATCCATCTTCTAGAAGCAGAGAACCGGTCGGAGAAGTCAGAATAAAGTTGGGCACTTCTCCTAACACTGCAATCGGCAAGCCAGCGGATTCTCTCTGCTAGCCAATGACAAGTCCTAGAAGATCCACGTGATCATGCCCGTGATCGGAAACAAAGAAGACTCCATTTGGCGCTCATCTTTGAATGTACTTTTCATCGGTTGATCGCTTTTCTCAACTGTTTTGCTTAATATAACATTTCTAAAGATAGCTTTTATTGTGGTTCAATGGGAAAACGAGAATAGCGTGAGTGTTGTAAAAGAAAAGAAAGTCGTTGGCGCCGTGGAGTTAAAAGAAGGGACAACAGTTGACATATTGACTGGTACAAACAAGGGTCGAATGGCCGTCTGTAAAGCTACGATTTTGAAAGTTTGAGGTGAGTAAAAATTGCGATATTCGTTACGTGATCAAAATCTTATAAAAGAATAGATGTAGCGGGTTGAATTAAGCTTACATAACGCTCGGCGCAACTGAAACTAGAATAATTCTGAGAATCGAATCGGTCACTTGCATGCCGCAGTTTCTTAAGCTTATTATGCTTTACAATGAAATAAACCTATCAGTAAGGTTTCAAGATTCCTCTAGTCACGTTTGGGAACATTCAAGATTCAAAATAGGAACTGTTATTAAACAAACCTTAGTACATAAAGAAGCCCTCCTTGGTAAAAACAAAATAATGTATTCAGCCCTTTTTTAGTAAAATCCATGAGAGAGATGTACTAACTCCAATATGAAAGTCACTCAATATAACAGAGATTTCTAAATTTGAGAATCCAATGAATGCCCTTTTCCTCATAGCCATCTTAAAAGCCTGGTCTGAGCTTTAAACATACATATTTTAATATATTATTTTTTTTCAAATTCAGATGTCAAGGAATCCAGATACAAAATGGTCAAGGTTCTTGTTGACAACCTCATTCAAGGCCAACTCATTGTGAGCCCAGGAAAAAAAATACAAACAGTACAAACAGCAGCTAAGTTTGCAGTTTAGGATAACTTCATTCTAAATTATTGTTACGGTTACAACAAGATTTTAATCAAAAAATCAATTTTATTTGACTGTAATTAGCCCCTTCACTCCCAAGAGTGCTTGGTTTTCAAATATAACTTAAGATATTGTATTTTATGGAAAAGAATCAACAGATTTTATTCACAATTTGTGTCAAACCAAATTTAATGATTGATTAGAACTATTTTATATGAAAAGCTGTAATTGAGGATTAATCCGTATGAAGTTTTCAAGAAAAGAAAAATAAATCAAATTCCATCCTAATATTACCACACATTGATGTTAATAATTAATCAAAAACAGTTTACATGTAAGCCTTAAATTAAGCTTCTAAATAAATTTCATTGAATACTTGAATTTTAGCTGGGTTTTTTTAATTTAAAGTATTTATTTTATATCATTAGCCTCAAATTTTTGCTTAAAATTCCCAGTAATTCTGAAACATTCCTAAAAATTCCCAAAAATTCCCAGAAATTCCCAGAAATTCCCAGAGATTCCTAGGAATTTTTTAGATATACAGCTTTTCAGGGAAAGTCATTGGTTCTCTGAGTTGGAATTCCTAGGAATTCCTAGGAATTCCTAGGAATTCCTAGGAATTCCAAGTCCTGTTGGCTATAAACTTGGAATTTCTGGGAATTTTTGGGAATTTCTGGGAATTTCTGGGAATTTCTGGGAATTTCTAGGAATTTCTAGGTTTTTAGAACCAGAGTTGTTATGGTTGGGAATTCCTAGGAATTCCTAGGAATTCCCAGTCCGAATTTACCGTGAAAATTCACACCTTTATTCCTAGGAATTCCTAGGAATAAATTCCTAGGAATTCCTAGGAAAATCCTAGGAATTCCTAGGAATTCCAAAAGCCATTTCGCAAGGGTAATGCCATGAATCAACTAAAGGATCAGTTTCACGTAGTCCACTACAACGATTGGTTAGGTAGGAATTTCGCCTTTTACAAGTTTAATCGCTTTCGAAAAGCTCAAGTACTCGCTAATGTAAGTCATGAATAATTTGGTAGGTGGTATTTCCACACACTATATACCTGAGTTTTTTAGACATGAGGAGCAAGCTGACATATGATTCGTCCCACTGCAGTATTAATCCTGTGACAGATTAATAATATATTAGTGAATACAAAAAAAACTGTTCTCCCTAATGATTGTTAACAAATGCTGAGGAATAAAACTACCGTGTTCTTTTGGTTTCAGTGCTTCAACTTCTTCCTTTTGCCACTCTTGTATCACATCATCATCACAATCTAGTACAGGTAAATACAAGTATAATTTGCAATAATCATATAGCATGCATGTAAGTCATTGTGCTGTTTTTCAATGCAATGAGTAAAAAAAAAAAAGGTTTAAAATGTATACCTGGAAGTTTTTCAGTGAGTTCCTTAAGCTTTGCACTGACATCCTGTAGAAGAATTTCTGCCCTTGCAAACTTTGCTTTTAGAGTAAAACCTGTGAACATTAAAAGGAATCAGTTTGATGTGTACTAATAAGACTAGTCAGCCTCGAGTTACATCTGTACATACATTGCACATGTCCATATTGAAAAAATGAAGAATTGCAACTACGACAGAAAACACAGGGTAGATAAAGCTGTCCAGCTAAAGTACTGGTCAATAGTTGATATCCCTTTTACTTTTCAGCAAAACCCACAGAAATGTGAAAGTTATGTGTTCAATAAAATTAACCATACCAAATCTGTGATACAAATGTTGGGCATAGTGAAGAAGCCCATCAGTCAAAACATCTGTCCTTTTGTGAGCACTCATTTCTTTAGTGACAGAGGAAAACCTTCGCAGAAAGGACCATAACCTTTCCACCCCTTCACCATCTGTCAATCCAGTTCCCTTGATCCTTCTTGGACTGTACTGGATCTACAGACAATCATATTGAAGATAAAACCATTATTGAAGATAAAAGCATTAATATGGCATGGACCTTGCATCAGATATTTAGCAAATACATGTACTAGCCTGCAGTGCAGGCTGATTTTAGCAGTGTGAATGAATATTTCCAACTTGAGTGTTCAAAGCACCATCTTGAATTAGGAAAACAGCGGAGAGTTGGAGCATGAGACCTCCTCACGCATTGTATTTTTGCCCCAACTTTCCAGTAAAACAAACACTCAAAAGATGACCACCAACAAAACCACCTGCACTGCAGGCTATATACTTAAAAATTTAATTTTCATTCTAGGTAAAATTAACCTTGAGTAAAGGCTCACTGGTTAGTGGTCATTTCCAAAGCTGATAGGCTTATGTAGGGTGGCCACTCTTTTATAAGGAACATGTACATGTGCTTAAACATTTCACCTTGCTTGCTTAGCTGACCCTTGCAGATCATTTGCTTTCAATTTTAGAAACCGCTGTCAGATTTCAGATCCCACACTGCTCACCGGGCATTGGTAGGTAAGTATGGGATGTGTATGATTACAACTGTATTTAACCAATGTTGAGTATTGCCACACATTTCTTCACATTGCCACAAGGCCATTTACTGTTAAACTGATATATACTAACCTGGCATGATGCCTTGTGCCCATAGCAATGGAATATGGGTATGGCAACATCAACACCTTCCAAGAGGCTTTCCTGAGATGAACACTAATAAATATAATCATGTACATGTAAATGAAAATTGTGTCAGTAGTAATAAACTATTCTGAAGTTAAGATGTGATCCTCACAGATATTCATGCAATTTAAATGTAAGCAATAATGGGAATTTAACCAAACACAAAGAAGAAAAGAATCTGGCCCCATTGGGATTTGAGCCCATGACATTGTCATTGCAATGCTCTACCCACTGAACTATGAACCCCC
Organism: Pocillopora verrucosa; assembly: GCF_036669915.1. Classification (NCBI taxonomy): domain Eukaryota; kingdom Metazoa; phylum Cnidaria; class Anthozoa; order Scleractinia; family Pocilloporidae; genus Pocillopora; species Pocillopora verrucosa. The sequence continues at coordinate 9,953,629 of NC_089316.1, read as the reverse complement.
ATATGTTGGGAGCAAGCCAGTACCCATGAATGGAAGTGATGAAACAGACAATGGAATTACGTCAGTTGCAAAAATGACATTTTATTTGATTAAGCCAATTGCTCAAAATTCAGTAAATAACTCTGATGATTACATCTTCATTTCCTTTCCGCAATTCACATAATTCCAGTCTGTTCCAATAAATTATTTTATTTCATCCCAAATTTAATAGAAAATACTTTGGACAATTCCACATAATTAAATACCACTTTAGATTACGATTTAGCCTCCTGCACATCCATGTTCAAAAAAATTTAGTTACCTTCAAATGGTGTGCTAATAGACAAGCAATGTCATACATGATGATTACTCTGTTTCTGGTGCTCTCATTAAGACTTCTAAGCCTCTTAAGCTCATAAACAGAGTATGATATTCTGTAGAGAGAAAAGATTGTTGATTTTTTCTTTTATATCTTTTTACACAAAACTAAGACAAATTGAACATATTTCCTATAATATGACATTCAAATTAATAACAAAGTTATACAATGGTGATGCTAATAGTGTAAAGAATCATAGGATGCACCTGTATTGTATATACAAGTGTGCCAATTGTCAGCTTGACAAATTCATAATAATGGCTCTATCATGTAACTCTCTAACAGACAATACATATAGGATTGAGCACAACATTAGGTAAATTGTATTTACATACTCCATACCTTTCACCATGCTTTATGTTATGGAATCCTTTGGGAAAGTCATGTCTGCATACTCGCCCAAAGACACCTTTCTCGTCAAAGAGTTTGTTTTTGCCTTTTGATCTTAAAGCTGAAAGAACCTCTCCAGCATGGAACTTACTACAGTTCTGTGAAAAAAAAGGGACAAAAGCAGAAAACCTTGAATTTAAAGGGCCAAAAGGAAAATCATACAGTTATCAAATTAACATTTATGCCATAATGTATGAGCATTGCATTATCTTAAGTACAGACCTGTTCCATGTCTGCTCCAGCTTTGCCATAACTGTTGACAAAATTGTCAACATCATCCTGGTCTGCAAATAGGAGTGTTCCATGTTTGGGTGTTCCTAAATTATGCCCTTTGTCCTTCTTTCTGCACAGTCCAAAGCACCCATCCATGCTTTCAATGAGAACACCATCATCCTGTTCAAAAGAGAGGGGAAAAGAGAAAAATAGATATAAAAAAGAACAGCAACAACAACATAAAATTAATACTGCAGAACTACAGTGCAAGCTACTATTCAGAACAAATTACAATGTATAGTTACCCTTGGACATATAGGACACCAAGCTCCATTGTACAAACTTCCATTATTGTACTTTGTACAATGCCTGTACTGATACATGAAATACCTTCATGTGAAAACAACAAAATGTCAATCAGGACTTTCTTAAAGAAAGTCAGTAAATGTACATGTACAACAAGAAAGATGTTTCGTAAATCATGTGACTACCTCTACTACTACTAATAATAATAATATTAATAATACTAATATAACAAGAACAACAACAATAATAATAGTAAAAATAATATTAATTCTAATATCAATAATACCTTAGAAGACATTGTACATCCACAAATTAGCAGCTCTGATATTCTCAACCTATATGCAAACATACCTGAATTCTTTAAAGCATTCTGAATTAAGGATACTGTAAATTGAGCTCACCTAAAAAAAACATACCATTCAACCAGAATCAATCAATTAAAAAAAGTCATGTCATGTCTCAAAAAGACTGTTTGTGAGCAAACCTACATGTGTTGGCTGTAGCTGAGGATTGAGTTCTGTGATCACTTCAGTGATGTTTAGCAGGGACACTTGACAATGAAGAAAGACCTTCTCCACAAACTCCATCAGTTTGAAGCTGAATCCTGTGGTGGGATTTGCTGGTGACCCTGGCCAGAACTGGCATTTCAAGAGTGTGACAGCATGCGGCTCACAATCACACACTTGTACATATTTGAGGTGATGATTTCCTGACATTCATAGAAAAATAAATGAACAACTTAAGAAGTTAAGTAAACAAAATGAAAAAAAACATTACATACAGCTTTAAATACCTCTTACTTTGTTGAGGGCTGTATAGACACCTTATTAACCAAGTGCAAGGGCCATACTAAGAGAATATTGGCCCAAGGTCTTGACAGTACAAACCATTGGTGCAGCGAGGTCTGTACAGAAAAGTCCAAGGGCCAATATTCTCCCAGCATGACAGAAAAGATTCTTACAGATAGATGCAAGCCAAGTTTATTGTTTCTCTTTGGCAAGCCATTAAAAAACTTAATTGCATGTGGGATCATTCAGGACATTACCCGGTCCAATACTTAGAAAATATTGGACAGGCAATGGAGCAATCTGATTATTTGATTTTAGTTACTGGCCCTGACATGTTGAGAGAATTTAAATCGTATCATTATCATTAAGATCATTAGCGTTCTTGATTTTAGGTAAGCGGCAGGAAAATGTGAAAAAGGAACAGATAAAATTGAAAAAGAACGCTTCGTTTTTAAACCATTCTAGTATTCTCCAACCACTATAAATGAAATGAACTGACCTGAGGCATCCAGAAGTCTGAACAGCTTTACTGCTGCGGTTCTGCATGTATGGCCATAGCTAACAGTTGCCTCGTCTGCATACAAAGGAGAAAATACCCCATCCTATTAAAATAAAGAAAGCAAGATATGTTACACTAAAAGTAGCTAGAATACAACTGGCCCCAAAATATTCATACACACCTTCCATTGCTCAAGTACATGAAACTTGTTTCGATTGACATGTAGAGCTCGTGCACATCCAACACAAAAGTACTGGCGAGGGCCACAGTACTCACATCTTGTTGTAGCGATACTCTTTTGACAGTTCACACAGTTCACATTGTCTGGGAGATGCTGTTCTTCAATGTACGAATTCAGCAACTTTTCCCGTACCTTTTCCCAGTTAGCAGAGATACTCAAAACGCGATTTTGCTGTTGAGTTGAGAGTTCCTGCTTATCGAGATCGCCAAGAGGGACATCTTGTTCTACTGGACTGTTGGTGTCCTGACTATTTTCCTCCGTACTCTTATGAGGCTGCTTCCCAAGATCCACTCTCAGCGGAATCGATACGGTGGTTTTCTTTCCATCGCGCCCAATATTCTTCACATCTAAGAAAACGGGCTTTAACCGACGCATTTCGTAGCGATCACCTTGGCTCGTCCACCGAAGAGTGAAGGATCAGATTGGTCGAAATGTTTATGCATATCTAATGAGCTACTAGGAAGACTTAGATGATCATTTAGGACGGCTTGAACCCAATGATCTAAATTTAGATTACGTGGGTGTTAGCCATTTAGATTGTGTAAGTAGGGTGCTCGAGGACAGGTAAGTGGTTTACTCATAGCGCCATGTCAGTGTTAGCATCGGAACTACAAGCAATAATTCTACACACTTTTTGGCTTGATTTCTATTGGAAATTACATTTTTTCCAGATGCTTGTAACAAAAGGAACTGAAAACCCCCCTGAATCGAACCTTTTTAAAGCTTATAGCAAAATTATTTTTTTTATTCCTGGATAGAAAAGGTATCTCTAAACAAAAACAAAAAAAAAAAGATTCTTCTGCAACAGTTAGTTAACAAACAGGCTGGAAACTATTGTATTTTCTGACAATAACTCATATTTATGACTCCTGTTTCTAATGTGTCTCGCCGGCGCTACTCACCATCAGTGATTCTCTTTGGTCAGCAGATCGAAAATAAAATTATTTTCCATATATATCTTCTTGTTAAACTCTTTTTACACGCGAGTGGGAACAGTTCGTAATATCCTGAACTCTTTCTCCGTCGTTAAAAGTGCAGCCGTTCGTTTTTTTTTCCTTCTATTTCGTCTGTCTAAATGGCTGCTCTCCTCTTTGTAAAACACAAGCGTAGAGCTTGCCGAAACTCAGGAATTCTAAGTGTATGCAGAAGGAAGAAACCGAACGGCTGCACTTTTACGTTCGTTTTGTGCGAAGAGGAGAGCAGCCATAGGAACGGGGAAATCGGAAGAAGAGACGGAACAGCTGCACTTTGGACGCTGGAGATGGAGCTGAGAATATTACCAACCGATCCCATTCCCCTTTAAGAGCGACGGTCAGGAAATATCGACCAAAATCTTAATTTCGTGGCAAGAGTTGAAAAATCGCTTTCTTTCGTTTTTTGTCCATAAGTAGCTTTTAGGTAGATAAGATACCTGATGTGGATTGTTCCCGCCAAAAGCTTTTTATTTTTTAGAAAAATTAGAATATCGGTTTTTGTGGTCGGAGTCACAAAATTGGCTAATCATTTACGTGAAATTTGCATACATCAACTTGCCTCTCGTTCGCAAACAAAGTCGCACGAAGAAATTTGGACACTTTATTTCAACAGAATCACTGTGCTTCTTTTACTAGAAGAAATTATTCAAAAATGAGGAATAGGTTTTATGGATAACAAAAACTCCGTTTTGTTATTGATTTTCGACGGCAATGTTGCACATGTGGTATAACTCCAAATTGACTTCATTCTAGTTAAATCCCACATTTAGACATACATCTAAAACATACCTGGGAATTAGCTTGGGTTATTGAAGGAAATCTCTATAAGGCGGTATCGAAGTTAAGGGATTTTCATGGTGGGTCGGCAGTAATTGTGTAAACACTTCCAGTTTCGAAATCCATGAAAGTGGATATTTGATCCCCAAATACTCATTTTTCTTAATCCTTGTAGGTTTTACAGTTGCAAAGTTGCGTTTCTACTTAAAGAGTGAGATAGAAAAGCAAAACTGGGTGAGTTTTGGCCATTTTGAAACGCCAAACTCTTTGTTTCGTGACTAAACGTGATATTCGGGAGTCGATCAGTCACGGAATCACAATATTAACAATGCATTTCTTGACGGCGTACGAGAACGGTGTAAGGGTATAATTGAATGAGTAAAACAGCAAGTTTTGGAAAATATGGCTCTCAAAACTCGGTTGCCATGGTAACGTCAATGCTGACGTACAAGTCACGACGACTTTAAAATGTCCCCAGATGATCTTTAGGAAAAGTCGCTGGGTTTGGTGCTCAAAGCTTGAGTGGTTTCGAAATTAATCAACTTTTAAGCAAAGGGGGCTTCAAACCTTTCCCGGTCTAAATAGGGTTAAGGGTGTGAATAAAATAGAAGAACGTATGGAATGCCACGAGTAAACGTAAAAGCTAAACCTCGCTCAACTTTTACGTTTATGTGCGACCTTTCAAACATTTAAATATCTATC